>NC_057799.1:162021070-162304440 GCF_018294505.1 Triticum aestivum | reverse complement strand
AGCTCTGAAAAATTGACTGACCCAATTTTGAAATTTAGTCTACTATGATTTAACTAGTGTGGAATATAAAAGGGGAAACCATAAGCATTGGGAGTATAGTGTTGAGCGTGCCATGGCGGATCTGAAGGTGCAAACCGGACAAAGGTAACTTCGCAACTAATGTTTTCTCTCAACTAGCAAGTAAGTGATGGACAAGAAATCAGAGTAAAGCAGTGGCGATCTATTTTCTTGCTGCGATAAATAGGTTGAGAAGATACGAAAGAGTACCGCCTCTGGTGCGGCGCCGTGTATGCATCTGCTGAGAATTTGACGGTGTTGCGGTAGTGATGGCTGTCGGCAGCGTGGAAGCAGATCTAGGAGGGTAGACGGTGGCGGCGGGCATGGTGGACGAGACGGTCGTAGGAGCGGCGCCGGCAAGGTGGACGACGGCGGGGATGAAGCGAGAGGACGGGATGCAAGGATCCCGGTCCGAAGCCGTGGATGAGAGAGGTCGATCTCTTGTAATGGACGGCGGCGTCGGGGTATCAGCTCTGGCATGGTGGAGGAGGACGGCGGTGGATAGGGTGGCGGACGGAGGAGGCTAGGGTTGATAGGGTGTTTTGGCGCCCACGGAGTACGAATGGGGAAATGGAGGTGGAGAGGAAGGGGGGAACCATATCTTCAGGGCGCGCTTGTCTCAAATGCGAGGAAATTTACAAACTTAGCCCCCGTTTCAAATTTCCTACATCACAGCAATATTAGTCGGTTGTGGATAGGACGGTAATCTCGCATACACCGAATATTTGCCGACAAGAGTTTGTTTTTGGCGCCCACCGTGTATGAATCGGGGAGGGAGTCGATTTCGGCCGAGGACACACTGTGTTTTGGCGCCCACCGTGTATGAATCCGGGTGAGAGGCGGTTATGTCACGTTCGAGTGAAATTACAAACCTACCCCTATCGAAACCTATAGAAATCGAGCAGATAGGCTTTGCGTGGCAGGGATAGGCAGTAGTAATTTCCATCTCGCAGATTTTGGTTTCGGGCGGTTACTGCGACTTTCCCCGCTTCATTCAAATTTTGCAGAGTGCACGTTTACCGTGCCAACTCAATTCGAATCCCGTTTGTATTCTATTTTTTTCGGGCGGGATCCATTTTCGATTGGAATAAAATTCTATATACATCATTTTTATATATACTTTCAAAAGCACAACACCTTTATACATAAAATATGGTTTACAAATGGCATGATCTCAGATTCATAAGGTTCTATCCATCAATTTGGATTTTCAAATATTTGAAACCACTTTATGTTGAAATCCAATGTATGCATTCCTCGCTAACTGTCTCCAATTAATGTGTGTTTCATGCGGGTTTTTTCACTTCTCAAACATGTATAATGTGTTTCACACACGCAACATATAGTGTATCCCGTTTAGACATTAATTGCATATAAACCATGACGTGTCTCTAATTAAAGAATCTATGGATCACCAATATTAATAAACTATATAACATTACACGTCTCCTGAAATTCAAATGAATATGCATGTTTGATACACCAATTTGTGTTATGATATTATCGATGTCGTGATCTCCAGTTTAAATATTTGAATCCCATTTAATCCAGATATTCGTCTCATATAACTATCACTCATGCTTATATAGGACTATCTCTGTAGACCTATACGCGTTCATCGTCTCTCGGGTATCTCTCGTGCTACCTGTATGTCGACAATGATCTTTTATCTTCGTAACACACTGACGGTACTCTCTCCCTCGACCTTCATCACTCTATCTCTCTCTAAGTATATCTCGCTCCGTGCTATGTGTCTCTAACTATGATTCTCCATGTGGAATCTCTTTCTCTCACACAAACACAAAACTTTGTCTTCCGGGGTCTCATTTGTCTCTACTATTCCCCTGTGGGCAACTCGCACACCCCTAATACAGAGATGTCTTTCGCTCCTTAGGTATGAGAACCTATGACTCTTCCTCTTAAATATCTCTTTCTCACACACAAACACAAACTCTGTCTCCCAGGGTCTCATATTTTTCCACTGTTCTCTTGCATGTCGCTCACACACACTGTCTCTCCCTAGAGATATCTTGCGTTCCCTCATATGTTTCTCTAGCTATCACTCTCGTTTTGAAATATCTTTATCTCTCATGGACACAAAACTCCGTCTCTCGGGATCTCATTTCTCTCCGATATTTGTTTGTATGTGCGTCACATGCACCCTTTCTTCATCTCTCTCACACCCACACCCATAACTCAGCCTTCTAATCCACTCGACTCCTATCTCTAACGCACACTAGATAGCATCTTTATCTTTCTATTTATATGTTTCTCCATCAGCCTTCTTTCATTTATAGGTTGATATCTTTTGCACAATCGTTGTGCCTCACTCCCTCTGCTCGCCATAGATGCATGCTCCAGCCCACGCCACTATCTCTTAAAGACAAAAACACATTCTCAATTGTCGGGCCTTCTTCCCTGCATTCTCGCATGCATGCATATTGTCATACCGATCCGTCTCTCCCATGTCGTTGATCTTAGCTTATGACTTATGTCTTCTTTCTTTTATCTCGATCATGCGCGCGCGCACACACACACACATCCCACGTATACATGTATACCTCTCACACATGCACGTTGAAGGTCTCTATGTCTCCATACATAGTTAATTACCCTCAACCCTAACACCACATCGAATCGTTCTCTTCTTGTGTGCACATAACTTCCGCCTGGATGGGTAAAACACACACTCACACTTAACAATCTCCTTGTAGCTACCCCCCCTCTCACTCTTCCACTATATCCCCGAAACCAATAAGACCATCCCTTCGTTTAATTCCCGCCTACATGCACCATCGATATATAGTAGTCTTCCTTGGTGTCTCTCGAACAAACACGTTCTCTCGATGTCGACTACTCTCACGTGCACACGCCTTCTCTTCCCTCTCTACGGGCATTTTCTCTCTCGCACCCCATTGTTGGTGGCCTCTGCCATACACATCACCTCTCTATGATGAAGCCATGCACACTTAAATTACATCCGCCACCGAAGACCCCGCAACACACACACACACAA
This sequence comes from Triticum aestivum, assembly GCF_018294505.1. NCBI lineage: Eukaryota > Viridiplantae > Streptophyta > Magnoliopsida > Poales > Poaceae > Triticum > Triticum aestivum. Next base: position 162,301,367 of record NC_057799.1, on the reverse strand, counting down.
ACACACAAACACGCACGCACGCACCCACCCACACACACACACACGCACACACACACACAGTAAGACTCCATCACACACACATGCACACACACACATTAAGACTCCATCTCTCTCTCTCTCTCTCTCTCCCACACACACACACACACTGAGACTCCATCTCACACACACATGCTCTAGGCGGAGCATTTTTTCCTACCACCCTTCATCCACCCTTACCCGTATGATAAACAATCACATTAATTTACTTGTATAACATGGACAAATTGCACTTTACTTTAGTAGTTAGCAAACTTATCATTTGTACCCTTATAAAAAATCGAGTTGGCGATGATTGTGTGTCTGATCTATATCTGACGGATAGAAAGAAAACTATGATAATTTTACAAAAGATAGCCGCACCTCTCTCCACATCCTTATCTCCCACACCTCATTGCTGAGCAATTAAAAAAGAAAGTCTCAGGAACAATCAAGCATGGTGGTCGCTGCCGCCTGCCGGCGCCGTCCATCCCCATGCCTCCGCCCATTACGACCACCAGTCACCACCATGCTCCACACCTCCTCACCTTATCTCTCATCTTTCATTTTTTTGATGACATACTCAAGATACCAGTTTTCCGATAAAATTCTCGAAATATCATTAGTTTTTACACATGGGATTACTCCTGCATGGGTAAATCACAACATGTGTTTTGTAAAAAATGCATATTGATGTTCCATGCAATGCACAAGCATCTTGCTTGTAATTATATAACGCAAATCACGACCAGGAAGTGACATTTTTTTTACACAACCACATTAACATGGCCACGTAAATCACTAGCTAAAGTAAATACCATTATACTTATATCCCGATGCAAAAGGTTGAGTACATGTCCGAAGAGTAGAGTCGCACACACGCACTCTGTCTCTCAGAATCTCACACACACACACCAGTTACGTGATGCCCACTTAAGCAGACATGTATGTTACAATTTGTGCACCCGCGGGTACACGTGATGTTGCGCATTTATTTAAGCCGGACGGCGAACCCAAATAGTAGCTGCATTCATTCCCCTCCCGCCGCCTCTTCTCTGGTCGCCGTCGCCCGGAGCCATGCCCCGGCCGAAGGTAATAACATACGCCATACTCCGCCGGAGCGGCTGTTTAATCTGGAAATTTTAGTGGTCATGCATGCATCTTTTTGTGCTAGCACTCCTATATAAGGGTTGACCAGTCGCTTCCCGCAGACGTGCGCGGGCGGTGGAAGAGGAAGGAGAAGGGAAGCGGGCTGTGGAGTAACGTTTTTACCACAATTTCTTAGGAAACTGAGTGCAATAATTGAGTAGTTTTGCAAACTACCAGTACTACCCATGAAACGGTTCAAAACCTATACTCCCTTGCCAGCGCGCGCTTCCCGCGGGAAACGATCAGCGTCGCCCTGGAGCGTCAGTGCCACATTAATGCCCGGCAAGAGCGGAGGCGACCTCTCACTGGCGCCGGCTTTGAAGCGGCGCGATGGCTGAGAGAGCGCCGCTTCCCGGTGCACCGACTGCTCCGCGTCGAGGCTGGCCATCGACCGGGGTGATGCTCCCCTTCTGTTCCGCACTCTAGTCTGGTGCATGACACGTATTACGTCGACCCGAATGCTTCTGGCTGTCCCACATGTTGGCGAAGTAGTACGTAGTAGTAAGAAGAAGCAAAGAATCATGCGGTATACTAGAGATTCCAACAAGTGACTAGACTACACCGCGTGCAGTATCTCAAATCTCAAATCTCCCTTTCTGTTTATAGGGCTCAAATCTCATCAACCAAGGCATTTTGCGATTGGAGGAACGTATCTCGTACTTTACAAAACTACCCTAATTAAACTCATGCATTAATTACGTAGTTTTCTCGTTGTCCTCTCCGCCTTGGTCGCGGTGCACAATATTGACCACTCCTATATGACTAGCCGCTCTATCTACATGCGGGACATCAAAGCATCTGGGCCCGCGTGCCATCGACCAAATCACAGCGAGGTGCTACAGTCGAAACTCACCGGTCACCCCGGTATGGCCGTCATGACCCGTCATATCACAAAACCCACACCTTTACCAGTAGTGGTAAAGTGGCCTCGAAGTTGGACTGGACGAAGCAACCATCATTTCACTGGAACGCTCGTTGAAGCCCTTTCTCCCCTTTCTTGAAGAAAACCTCACTCCAGGCTACTCACTTCTACCATTTTTCTTCTGTACCGACGAAGGAAAGGTGGGCGAATCAGTGATGTTGCTATATTTTTATTCCAAGAATCTTCTTTTTGCGAAGCACCGACCGATTCTCACAGCCTATTCTTTTCCCGTTCTCATTGTGATTGTGGTTTCCTTTCTATTGCTTTTTGTTTGTCAGTTCATTGATGGATCCTGGAGCACTAGGCAAAGAGTTGCCGGCGGACAACCCACTGGAGACAGCGATCTCCAGGAAGCGAGCACCGACCAACGAGTTGACCATGTTGGCGGGCCAACCCATGGAGACGAAGAACTCCAAGAAACAAGCACTGGCCAAAGAGTTGACGACGTTGGCGGACGAACTCCTCAAAGAAAGTTGGAAGAATGGCAAGGGCCCCACCGTGCCCACCCCAGAAACTCGGATGGCCACCTTTGCGCGGCTCAAGGCCGAGTTTGACGAGATAGTCGCCGTTGAGAAGCAGTATTCCCCTGGCAAGGTGATGGGCCCCATTGAGGATGAGAGATGGCCCCCGGAGGGATGGGATCCCCCGGTGAGCTGCACAAGGTAAAAAATGAAAGTTGTGGTTTTTGATTATTTGCAATGTGCTTGCTAATATGTTAGGGTTGTGCAGGTGCCGGTGGACGTCCTTGATGATTCTGATGTCGCGGCCCGTCCTGTGGACAACGCCCCGGAGATCGTTTTCGATGTCGCGGTCCGTCTTGTTGGCATCGCCCCGGAGATCAATTCCGATGCCGCTGTCCATCCTGTGGACATCGCCCCAGAGATCGATTCCGATGTCGCGGTCAGTCCTGTGGACATCGCCCCAGAGATCGATTCCCATGCCGTTGTCCGTGTTGTGGTCATTGCCCGAGAGATCGATGACAAGAAATAGTTGGTCACGCTAATCCTTCAGGGTAGTTTGCATTGCCCTGTGTTTAATTACCAGAACGATGCGTGTTATCAAACCATCTTAGGGCTAGTGCACTGTCTTGTGTGGGCAGTACTTGCTAGTACTTTTGTTTGATAGTGAATCATGCGAACCCTCTCCGAGTTATGGAAACAGATGTATCCTCACCAGCTTTTGATGTAATATATGGCATGCTTAGATGTAAGTTTGAACTGTTTATCATATCAGCAGGGCTTATTTGATGATTCTTGGGGTTAGTAGGCTAGCTACTATGCGAGCTATAGTACTTGCAAAACACTCACCGAAGAGAAATGTTGGGGCTGATGAGCTCGTGGTACGCTTATACTGATCCGTCGTCGATCGGCCAATAGCCCAAGCTCCTAAAATTGTAGGCTTAGCGATCGATCAAACAATAGTCGACACGGATACATTCAGGCCTCATTTGGTTCATAGGTTAGGAAAATCGTAGCAAAAGTACAGAGACGTACAACACAAAATCATATCAGTACAGACGTCCCTCTGTTTCAAAATAGATGAGTCAACTTTGTACTACTAACTTTGAAACGGAGGGAGTACAGATCCTAGGCGGGCTAGTTTGGCCTAGTGAGTTTTAGTGATATGACGTGGTACAGTGCCATCCAGTCTTCGCATGTGGTAGCAGTACTGTGGGTAGAGTAAGTTTTCTTGAAGAAGCGGAATTCAACGAAGTCATGATGGTTCCTTCGTCCGACTAACTTACAGTGGGAAAGGTTGAGCCTGCGCTACGACCGGGGTGGACCAGGATAATTTTGTGTATGGCAGGTGGACCAGGATGGTCGACGTCCCACATGTCGGCGAATGAAAGTATTCTTTCCGATATAGTGGACGAGCAACGAGTATTCATTGTTTATTTTTGATGAAACCTATTGTCTCCACTGTTACGACGGAGGAGTGTGAAACACGGCAGCCAGTGAACTTGGCATGTGCACCACTCCCTCCTTCCTCATGTAATACTACCATAGTGTTGACTATAAGGTTACAACTTTTTCTCACTTTCTCTCTATCTATTTCCTCCCAAACGTTTTTTACCTTTCTTTTTTAGACACAATTGTTTTTTATGCCTCTTTTTTTAGAATTAGTTTTTTATACATAGGAGCACGTGTAGAGACGAGCTCCTGCAGACCCCACTTCTTGACTTTGTCAATGCCTCTCTCTCCTCCACATAAGCGGGCTTGTTGAGAAGACAAGAGATGATCTCTTAGCACAATATGTTTCACCATGTTTTTAGGAATAACTAGTTATTGAAGATAAGGCTAAGTGATGATCCATTGTACACATGTTTTTTTGTCATCTCTAAATTACATGCAAGACTTACGATAAGACTATCTTATCAACCATTGTACATGCCCTTTATAGCCCAGAATTTTATTGGTAGTACTTGCTATGAATGCGGGCAGCTGGCCTCTGAGGGGGGAGCGCGCGCGGGGAGGTGGCGGGTGGGGGAGGGGTTCTGGTGGGCCAGGGCGGTAAGAAGCGGGCTTGGAAGTGGTGCGGACTCCCGCATGGCCCACCTCACATTATCACCACATATTTCTTGGAGTCCGTGCACGGCGGGCGGGAGATCTCTTCTCCCTCCCCCATCTCTCTCCTCTCAGCCGACGCCCGCTGAGCGATTAGATTTCAGCTATCGACGGTTTATTCAATTGCAGTCCCACATGTCAGTGAAAATGCAAGACAACGCGTGTCCCCTCTGGTGAGCGGCGTGCGAGCCAGACTGTCGGGGGTGCGACGTGAACGCGACGCGTACGAGTTGTAAGTGTGTCGCCTTTTCCTTTTGAACTTGCAAAGCGTAACATTTTCGTGCGATCGATTGATAGAAATCCAGAACAAAATGACGACGGCGGTGCTTTCCCGCGTGTTAGGCGGGCTAGTTTGAGTGATATGACGTGCTACAGTGCCGTCCACTTGCTCCATTTTTATGTAAGCAAGAGTCTACACTCTTACGTGGAAGGAGTGCGAAACACGGCGGATCTGATTTTGATCGAGGGATAACTGTTCCCTGCGAAATAATGGAGCACTGTTAGCGATTATAGCATGTTAGTTAGGACATCTCCAACGCTGGCCCTCAAATTTACACCGGCATCTGTCCGAGGACACTGGTGGATGCCATCCAATGTTGCCCGCATACCTTACGACAACTATATGAACTAACCGGACGAAATTCGTGCAAACAAAGCAAATTTCAAATTGACCGGATGAAATTCATTACATTTCGAGAACTTTTCCTATAAACTGGACGAAATTCATTACATATTTCGCACAAACCGTACTAAAACCTACTGTAAACCTAATCTAAACGATCGCCGGGCCCCGACCACCATGTCCGGCCCTGAACCCGAGAAAGCCGGCCATTGCCTTTGCCTCCTCCTTATCTGCCTCGATAACCTCCTCCTCCAGAGCACAAGGTTATGTAGATTTCCGCCTCCACGTCGTCGTCAAGCGGCTAATCGGCCGCTGATTTTTATCCCACCAATCTTGGCATCGACTGAGTGGAGGAGCGGTGGCCTTCCTGGGACCAGAGCGGTGGCGACCTACCGTGTACTACTATTCCTTGCTGCCGGCTGCGCCCGCGCACGCGCGCTGGCTTCATGGTCGTGGTGGCGGAGGGCGGCCGGGGGGGAGCCGGCGATCTCCTTCGTCTTCTCCTGCGAGAGTACGTCCAAGAGAGCTTTGGAGCGTGCCCGGAGCGGAGCCACCGATGTCCTTCGTCTGCTCCTGCGACAGTACGTCCAAGAGAGCTTTTGAGTGCCCGGAGGCCATGGTTGGAGTGGTGCCAACAGAAGGAAGGGACCGGAGGAGAATGAGTGTGGGTCTTTGGCTATGGCTGGGAGCTGGGGCTCAAGTTAATATAGCGGGCGAATGGCAATGAGCCGCGGCAGACGGATGGACGGCTGGCATCGGAGTAGGTTCGTCGGTAGCCGTGGTGTAACGCAGAGCAATCACTTGCACCGGGATGCCGCGCGGGTGGCGCTCTCTCGGCCGTCGCGCTGCTGCAATGTCGGCGCCAGTGAGAGGTCGCGTCGGGCGTGAATACGGACGCTGCTTCAGTGACTTAACCGCAGGTGCTTTGTCTCACTGACATGTGGGCCCAACGGGCATCAGGCCCGCATGTCAGTGACACACCAACTGCACCTGCAGTTAAGGCCGGTGAATGCGGCATTGGCGTTCTGGAGAGACGGTGATCGTTTCAGGCGGGAAGCGCGCGCTAGCGATGGAAGGGGTTTCGGTAGGCCAGGGCGGTCAGACGCTGGCGTGGTGGTAAAATGTGAACTCATGGATGACGAGCCTTTGAAGCGTATGCGGCACATATTGACAACCAGGCGTCCATGCCACCGCTCTTGTCGCCAGCTAGCATCGACGACCACCATTAGACACCACACAACCATACATAACTTACGAATAATGGACGAATCGATCAGACACACACTTGTGTGCAGTGGCACTATGATCGGTTGCTCATGATAGTACATACTCCGCACCATAGTACCCTCTCTAGATAGGCTATTTTATAGATTGTTGTTGTGATGGACGATATACATGAGCAAGGCACCGAGCCACGAGTATGACCGTTGGTGTTGATCCAGGTGAATACATGCTCGGTGTTCGCGGAGGCCTCCAGCAAACGTCTAAACAGTAATGTCACATACGCATAATTTTGGTTTTTATTTCTTTCTCCACTGACAGGTAGGCCCGCATAGATAGATAGATAGATAAAGAACACGAGTTGATGAGGCGCATGCGGACTGTTTGACTGGTCAACCAGACAAATACGGAGCTATACGCTGAGCCAGTGACCGTATAATCACCATATCTTGTATACAATGATCAAAGTGAGCTATCAAGACAAGTTCAATGACCGCCAATGCATTTTACTCGGTAATAAATGACCAGGATTGAAGGGGAATCCAAATTTCCTTCGTCTTCTGTCCTTGAGCTCTTGACAAACCAATGCACTTTACGGTTGTCCGGCCACTCCACCCCAAAGCTGTCACCAAACGTTGTTCATGCCATCGCGCCGCACCCTAACCGGTAAGGAAGCGATGGCATCCCGCCGCGCCGAGTTCCTCGCCGCCCACGAACGCACACAGAATGGTAGGCAAGCGGTGGCATCCCACCGTGCCGAGTTCATCGCCGCTCGCGACCTCACACCTATGTGGGCGGAATTTGAACCTGCCAAGGCCGAATGGGCGGTAGAGCAAGAGGCGGCCAAAGCCGCACAGAGGGAGCGGAAAAGTCAGAAAGCACTCAAGAAAAGAGAGGCCCGTCGCCGCAAGAAAGAAGAGGACACACGCGCTGCTGCGGAGAGGTCGGCGGAGATCCAAGCACAGTGGGGTGTCGCTGACAAAGCCGGGAAGGAGAACGATGGCGTCTGGCCAGCATGTGAGAAGTAGTAGTACTAGTAGTTAGTGTGTGTGTCTGTGTCGCCCGTACGTATTTTTAATTAATTATGAGCATGTAACAGTACTACTAGTTACTACTGTAGTTTTTAGAGCAAATTACCAGTACATTAGCCTAGACTCAATGGAAAAATTCCTATCCTATGCATCAAATGGCATATCTTTCTCTATAGGAATTGAGATGCATGTCATCTCACTTCCTATGATTTTCGTATTCCTATAAAATTCCTATCCTATGAACCAAAGGAGGCCTCTGTTGGAGTAACTACTTTAGCTAGCAGTACTGCTAGTACAGTAGTTTTCTTCAAGAAGCGGAATTCAAAGTCATGATGGTTCCTTCGTCCGAGCAACTTCACAGTGGGTAAGGTTGGGCCTGTGATTTGACGGCTCATTAGTAATTACTGCGGCGCGACAACCGGGGTGAGTCTCCCTTGGAGTTCTGCGGGCATGGCAAGTGGACCAGGATGGTCGACATCCCACATGTCGGTGAGCGGAAGTATTCTTTCCGATATCGAGGAGCAAGGAAACCGCGTGGTATAGTATCACTGGTGATTTATATTTATTTTTTATTTCTAATGAATGCTAGCATTTCAACTCTTACGATGAAGGAGTGCCAAACACACGGCACGTGCTGGATGTCGCACACGTCAGCGAAAGGAGTGGGACATGAACAGTGTGGTAGAGCGTCTCCACTTCTGGGTCGGAGACCACACGTAGTACTACTACTGTACTAGTGGTATGAACGATACAAAGTGCGACCCGGAGAGAAAGACACGTCTAGTTGGAAGGTCTCGGGGCATACACGTAAACAAATATAAAACCTAATATGTGCCTCCAATTAATATAGTAGTAGTAGAGTACTTAGTCACGTACTCCATAACATCACCGGGCATTGCACATACAACATTTAGTGGTAGAAAGAGACAAATGCCTATATGCCACGCATGTTCATACTATTTGTGCATTTCTACTTCACTTACTGCGCTACGTTACACAGGTTCGCCCGTCCACTCCTGGGTACATGTCCGTCTCGTAGTTCCAGTCCCACGTGTTCTTCATATAGATGGAACGATCCTTGCATGACACGTGCACCTTGATGCTAGATGTGTCGCGTGTTGCAAAAGGATGAACAAAGCTCATGTAAAAAAATAGAGTGGAAGAACATAGATTCCCGACGACCGAGAAGGAGCAAGGAACCTCGGGGTGGAGCGTCTACACTCATAATATTTTATATTATTCAGCGATATAAAATCAACCAATCATCTCCACAGTGGACTGGAAGAGTACGAAACACGGCAGCCCAGTGTAGTTACATCATACTAGTACATGGCTAACCCACGCTATCACCATATTTCTTGGCTTCCGTGCGACACCTCTCTCTAGTAATCCAGCAGCCCATATCGCTTCTCCCTCCTCGTCTCTCTCAAAGGCCCTGTTTGGATACTCTAACTCAGTTAAAGGTTAGAGTTAGATTCTAATCCTGAACTAACCCTGAAGTAACTCTAGCGAAAGAGGTGTTTAGATGACAGGGTTAGATGGAGCGCGGATACGGTGAGGTGCCTTCATGGGCGGTGCGAGAGGGAGGGAGGGAGAGGACGAGAAGCTTCGAGGAAGTGGGGAGGGATCCGCTGCGGGGAGAGCGAGAGAAAAGTGTGTTTTTTAGTGTCCCGAGAAGAACTAACCCAAATAAGCACCTCTTGGGTGGGTTAGATTTTTTTGGGTTAGTTGAGTTCGAACTAACCCAAACTAACTCTAACACGTGGATCCAAACAGTAACCCAAACTAACCTTCCTGTTTGGATATTTTTGGGTGAGTTGAGTTCAAACTAACCCAAACTAACCCTCCTGTTTGGATATTTTGGGGTTAGTTGAGTTCAAATCGCATAGCCCGACCTTTCCAGCAGTAAGTAAGTTGAATCCGCTACTCCCTCACCCTCCTCGCCTCTCTATCAAACCGCCTATGCGAAAACTGCCGCGCGTACTGCCCGGGAAAAGCCCCGCCCTCAACTTTTAACTACGCGAAAATAGTTCGAGCTTGTTCGTTCTATATAAATACTAGTACTGTATGTTTATTCACCCGTGGGGTTGTTCAATGAATGGAGGGCCGGGGAGCACAAGTGAACAATACTACTACTAGTAGTAGTAAGTAGGAGTCGTACAGGTAGTCACCTTAAATAAAGAGTTTCTTTTCTTTAATGCCACGTACACAAATTGAAACGCTTGTTGTGGAGAGAAAAAGATAATCACTCCACTATATATGTACGCAGGGGCCTGAGCGCTTGCTTTACTAGGGTTGCTCTCTTCATTCTCTCATCCTCTCCAGATATAAACAAGACAGCAGTAGCGACATTTTCTCTCTGCTCACCGCTGGTCACAGATCCGGCCGGATCCCTTCGGCTGGTGTGTGTAGAGGACTAGGTGCATCGTTCACGCGGTCATCGCCGGCGAGGGGGGAAACCCACAGCTGCCGGACGGGCCCGATCCACTGCCCGTGTCGTTCTCTCTGAAACAGCGCCGGCTCGGGAGGTCCTCCGACCCTTCTTCCTCCCTGCCGTATTGTCCGCAGATCCGACCTGCCGCCTCCAACATCCCGACGACCCTCAGGTATAAGTTCTTCGAAAGCGGCCTTGCTCTACTGCCCCAGCTCCCCACATGTCTGCATGTGCATCTTTTTCTACTCCCATCAGCTCTTCCAAAGCCGCCTAAATTTTTAGTATTATTACAGGTAAAGCTACTTCATGCATTTGAATCTAGGGCTTTGTTCAAACAACGAAGAAAGGGGGTAAAGTTGTAGCATGAATCTAGGACTTGATTCAAAGAGGAAATAATATGGTGAAAGTAGTAGAGACCGGATACCCAACCGGTCTCTTGGTTGAAAAGGGAAATAACGGGAAAACGCAGTACAAATTGGATAAGGAACAGATCTATTATTGGTTGAAAAAAGGATAGAAAGTGGCGGCTGGTGGACAAGTCAACAGAGTATGTCCAGGATTAGATTTGTTGCCCTCACATAGTAAAAGGTCTCCAGGATTAGAATTGCTGCCCTCACATAGTAAAAGGTCTTAGGATTAGATTTGCTGCCCTCACATAGTAAAAGGTCCCCAGGATTAGATTTGCTGCCCTCACATAGTAAAAGGTCTCCAGTATTAGATTTGCTGCCCTCGCATAGTACAAGGTCTCTAGGATTAGGTTTGCTGCCCTCACATAGTAAAAGGTCTCCAGGATTAGATTTGCTGCCCTCACATAGCATGAACAAACTCTGCATCACCACTTTATGCCTCCTCGTAGGTACATTATGCTGATGCGTCCACTGTCGCATGTCCTTATACCAACCTTTTTCTGTTGTTAATGTAAGGGCGCATGTAAAATGAAGCGATCACACTGTTACCTTAGGGACATGTCTAACCAGTGTTATTGTTAATCTAATGCCTCCAGTGATAAGATGCAATTAAACTCTGTTACAAATGGCACTCCTGCTATTTTCCCTAGTATGATAAGTAAGTTGCTCCTTTACGCTGCTCAGTGCCCTGGTGTCCCCACGGTCCCATGCCCTTAAACCAACTCTTTAGCTGCTGTTGATTTACTGTATCTGGTAAACAAGCAATGCCATCGTTAAAGTAATCCCGTATTTGAGGAATCTCATTGTTGATCGTAATGCTTCTGGTCACATGAAGCATTGCTGACGGTTTAAAATTTCTACTGTCCTTGCGTGATTGCCATGAACATAATTAAGATGCTTCTTTTCATTTCGTATATGTTTCGTATATTCTTATTGACCAGTAACTGTTTACTTTCTATCTTTTTGTGCAGATAGGGATATCCATTTCACCTTGTTGCTATTGTGACCTTTTGGTGAACTGCACAAAACACTTTTTTTTGGAATGAGTGTCTTGTGTAGTTCAACTAAAATGTCACGTGGGCAACATCTCTCAATTTTGGTGGAACTGCACAAAATGGTGATTGGAGTTTCCAAAATCTCTGTCAAGTTCTGCAGGTAATCTCGTGCAACATTTTATTAGCCTTTGCAAGATGAGCCGTCACTGTCACCACAATGGCACTTTATTTTAGTGGAACTGCACAAAAGGATAAGAAAATTATAGTTGCACCTTACATGAGCCGGACAGCCAACCTTAATGTTCCTCAATTTTAGTGCAACTACTAAAGAAGAACCTGCCAGCTCACGAGAGCAAGTACTTCTTGCTAGCTGAATGATGCAATCTTTGCTTCATTTCAGGTGAACTGCAGAAAAAGGCGCATGAATTGAATCATGGAACTCCATGCAGGCCTCATCCTAGTGGAGCTGCAGGTTGAGTAAAGGAGGCCACTATTAAAGTGAAATCATGCTCTCCTGGTTTGTGGTGTGCAAACAGGAATACTCAACTACAAATGTTGTGACGGTCAAGACCATTCGCCAAGTTCTTCGATTGTATGACATGGCTAGCCAAGATGGATTTAATCCCGATATTCACTTTATCAAAAGGCTCTAATGGGTTGGTTCTGAATCTTGCAAGCTGGGAATCAATGAGATGTGTAGGCATCTTTGTTGTACTTATTATTTGAATCTTATTTGTTGGTTCTGAATTTTGCAAGCTGGGAATCAATGAGATGTGTAGGCATCTTTGTTGTACTTATTATTTGGATCTTATTTGTTGGTTCTGAATCTTGCAAGCTGGGAATCAATGAGATGTGTAGGCATCTTTGTTGTACTTATTATTTGGATCTTATTTGTTGGTTTTGAATCTTGCAAGCTGGGAAACACGACATGATGATGTAGAGGACAACAGCCATAACAAACAGTTCAAACTTGGTAGTATTATCTTTTGTGAAAGTGCGACAAATGTGCTGATCGTGTGCGTCCTGAGAATAATAATTCTAATTGTTGTGCATGTTGATCCTGTGGCACTGATAGAACGAGCCAATGCATTGCTTGTTTTAAGTATAAATTTTTATTAAAGCTAATTAAATTTAAGTAAAGTGACCACTAACTCCTGTTATTACAGTACCAATACGACCCGCTCGTGAACCGACGTGTGGCCGGAGTAGGTTTCTTAATGGAGGCGTTCGAATGCGCCGAGCGTGCATCTTCTTCTGGGCGTGCAGCGGACGAGGGAGGGGCAGTAACTGTTGTCGCCTATACACACTCGGTTTACTGTTGAATCCAGTTCCCCAAGAGCTGGAAAACGAACTGCTGCCGCCACCTACACACTCGTTCACTTGAAGAGACTCCAATGGCGATCCGAGGGGTGAGCCTGCTGGATATGGACTTCAGCAAGGAGTTCCCCTTTGAGTTCGCCGTTCAGTCCTATGGCTGCACCAAGTCTCTCAATTTTTGTGGAACATCTCTCAATTTCCAATAGCAACATCTCTCAATTTTTGTGGAACTGCACAAAATGGTGATTGGAGTTTCCAAAATCTCCGTCAAATTCTGCTGGTAATCTCGTGAAACATTTTATTAGCCTTTGCAAGATGAGCCGTAGCTGAATGATGCAATCTTTGCTTCATTCCAGGCGAACTACAGAAAAAGTGGCATGAATTGAATCATCGAGTGGAGCTACAGGTTGACTTCCACTAGTGCCAGTATTATAGTAATCATGCTCTTTATTATCTGCGCTGTGCAAACAGGAATACTCAACTACAGATGTTGTGACGGTCAAGAGCATTCGCCAAGTTCTTTGATTGTATGACATGGCTAGCCAAGATGGATTTAATCCCGATATTCACTTTATCAAAAGGCTCTAATGGGTTGGTTCTAAATCTTGCAAGCTGGGAATCAGTGAGATGTGTAGGCATCTTTGTTGTACTTATTATTTGAATCTTATTTGTTGGTTCTGAATCTTGCAAGCTGGGAATCAATGAGATGTGTAGGCATCTTTGTTGTACTTATTATTTGTATCTTATTTGTTGGTTCTGAATCTTGCAAGCTGGGAATCAATGAGATGTGTAGGCATCTTTGTTGTACTTATTATTTGGATCTTATTTGTTGGTTCTGAATCTTGCAAGCTGGGAATCAATGAGATGTGTAGGCATCTTTGTTGTACTTATTATTTGGATCTTATTTGTTGGTTCTGAATCTTGCAAGCTGGAAAACACGGCATGATGATGCAGAGGACAACAACCATAACAAACAGTTCAAACTTGGTAGTATTATCTTTGTGAAAGTGCGACAAATGTGCTGATCGTGTGCGTCATGAGAATAATAATTCTAATTGTTGTGCATGTTGATCCTGTGGCACTGATAGAACGAGCCAATGCATTGCTTGTTTTAAGTATAAATTTCTATTAAAGCTAATTAAATTTAAGTAAAGTGACTACTAACTCCTGTTATTACAGGACCAATACAGACCCGCTCGTGAACCGACGTGTGGCCGGAGTAGGTTTCTTAATGGAGGCGTTTGAATGCGCCAAGGGTGCATCTTCTGCGGGGCGTGCAGCGGACGAGGGAGGGGTAGTAACTGTTGTCGCTTGTGCACACTCAGTTTACTGTTGAATCCATTTCCCCAAGAGCTGAAAAACGAACTGCTGCCGCCGCCTACACACTCGTTCACTTGAAGAGACTCCAATGGCGATCCAAGGGGTGAGCCTGCTGGATATGGACTTCAGCAAGGAGTTCCCCTTTGAGTTCACCGTTCAGTCCTATGGCTGCACCAAGTTGAATGTGATGTACACCAACGATCCGGACTCGGTGAAGCTCTGCCTCACCGAGTTCAAGCAGTACCTACAGGACGAGAAAGCACAAGGTTGCAGGACTAGACCTTGTGCCCATCCATTCGTCTCCTGACAGGGACCAGCGGATCGCCGTCGCCCAGGTATGTGTGCGGGACGAGGTTCTCATCTACCACTTCTGTAGGGCCATCAGAGGTTCTGGAGCATTCGCCTGTTTCATCGGCAGCGCCGACTGCACCTTCGCTACGGTGGAGAGAAGGAAGAACGTGACGATTCGGCCATCTGGTGCAACAAGCTTGTCGACATCAAGAAGCAATACAAGATCATCAGCAACGGGCAGGAGAAGGACTCCGTGGTTGACCTCGCCGAGACCATCATCGACCCCTGATATGCCAACATGAAAGAAGACAACGATACCAAGGACCTGAACACGTGGGAGGTACCTCTGAATCTAGCCTACATAACCTACGTGGCCAAGGACGCATACGCATGCTACGACATGTACAGGCAGATCTTGGACATGAGGGCGTGTCTGCTTCCCGTAACCGACGAGTACACGGACAGCCGCAGCGTCATGATCAAGTGTGCCAGGAAGGTCTAGATGTTGTACTTTATTTGTTTATAAGCACCTTTATCATCTGAGTGTTTCATGCATTAGCCTAAGTGTCGTAATTATCTGTTTTGTCCAAAAAAAATCTTTTAAGAACCCATTAACCTGTTTGATTTTTTAGTGGCTATTTGCTTATGTATGTAACTAGTTCACTTGTCCGTTAAAAAAACTAGTTCACTCGGCTGCCGTGCTTTGAATCTCCTTCCTCCCAGCATATTCCTCTCAGGTGGACCCAGCAGGTCTCGTACACAGACATATGGGACCAACCACCTATCCATTTGTATTTCTTTATTTTGTTTAATATTTCGTCCTCTTCCTATACAACTCGGTTCTATTTTTCGTTTTCATTAATCCTATATCTGAATTTTCTCCCACTTTCTTTTTGATGTAAACTGAGTTTTCTCCCAGTACTTTTCCCTAGAACCAACTCAACTGTCCCACGTCTAGCCTAAAAAATAATAATACCCCAAGTACTATTAACTCATCAAATTTAAATGATATTTTATTTCGTAAGTTGAAAGTTCTTACAAAATAATAATAATAATTGTTTATATATAACTTGGCAAGTTAACTCCTAGTGATTGCGTACATAAGCTTGCAAAGATTTTACTGACCAATGCAGTAATAGATGTACAATCATGTGTTTATGTTTTTATAACATTTCTCCGTCTAGCCCAACATGATATTTTCACCCAGCGCAGCAAGTCCACGGATTTTGAGAAAAATGCAAATGGGCTTTAAATTCTAGCATACATATAAACGGGCTGCATAGATGCTACATCATTATTTCACCAGCCCACCAAATGGACTAAAAACAAATGGACTGGCTGACATGTGGGCCAGTAGGTCGAAGCCTAAGAAGGCGTTGGATTTACATCCAACGGCCGGCATTCTTCTTCAATCTCTCGTCTTCTTCCCCCAGCGCTGTCGGGACCGCCTGCTCCAGCCTCCGGCGTCCAGCGGCGTTGTTTTGCGCTCCTCAGCGAAATGCTACCCCACCGACGGCCAGGCCATCCCTCCACTCCGCACCTCCTGTTATTCTCTGCCGAGTGTGGGCCCACCCCGCACCCGAACCATTCAAGTTTCCCACTCCTCTCCGTCTGCAACTCCACTGCCGCGTCTTCCCCATCTCCGGGTCGTTCCAGTCTGGGGCCTTGCCGTCGTCCACTGCCTCGGTGCGCTCCGCGCGGCGTGGTCAACATACGAGAGTCATCGGAAGAGGACTGTACATGGAGAGCCTAACGGCTGGGACCCACGAGGTCCATGGTCGCACGCAAGGAAAGTTCCTCCTTATTACGCACTGTACGTGGACTGTACGTGGGAAGGGCTTCTGTATTTCGTGAAAAAAAGTTCCCCCCACTGACAGGTTGGACCCACCAGCTATATCTTCGCACGCAAGGAAGTGCCTCCTTATTACGCACAAAAAATGAACACCCCCTGCTAGCCGGGACCCACCATAGTGGGTGGCTGACTTGTGGGCCTACTAAGTTGACGGGGATGGAGGGCTTTGTCAACTTAGTCAATATGAACGATTCTAGCTCCAGTGACCGTACGATGTCCATCCAACGGCCATAGTGCTTCTTCAACCTCTGGTCTTCTTGCTCCAGCCGCCCAAAGCAGTGCCGGTCGTGCCGCGTGCTCCTGCCACCCGTGGCCGGCTATGATGCCGCGGAGGCCTCACCGCCCCTACTACTCCCACCGCTGGCCAGGTGATGTCTACTACACAACCTTCTTCTTGTAGCTGTTGTTGGGCCTCCAAGTGCAGAGGTTTGTAGGACAGTAGCAAATTTCCCTCAAGTGGATGACCTAACGTTTATCAATCCGTGGGAGGCGTAGGTTGAAGATGGTCTCTCTCAAACAACCCTGCAACCAAATAACAAAGAGTCTCTTGTGTCCCCAACACACCCAATACAATGGTAAATTGTATAGGTGCACTAGTTCGGCGAAGAGATGGTGATACAAGTGCAATATGGATGGTAGATATGGGTTTTTGTAATCTGAAAATATAAAAACAGCAAGGTAGCTAATGATAAAAGTGAGCACAAACGGGATTCCAATGCTAGGAAACAAGGCCTAGGGTTCATACTTTCACTAGTGCAAGTTCTCTCAACAATAATAACATAATTGGATCATATAACTATCCCTCAACAAGCAACAAAGATTCACTCCAAAGTCACTAATAGCGGAGAACAAACAAAGAGATTATTGTAGGGTACGAAACCACCTCAAAGTTATCCTTTCTGATCGATCTATTCAAGAGTCCGTAGTAAAATAACACGAAGCTATTCTTTCCATTCAATCTATCATAGAGTTCATACTAGAATAACACCTTAAGATACAAATCAACCAAAACCCTAATGTCACCTAGATACTCCAATGTCACCTCAAGTATCCGTGGGTATGATTATACGATATGCATCACACAATCTCAAATTCATCTATTCAAACCAACACAAAGTACTTCAAAGAGTGCCCCAAAGTTTCTACCGGAGAGTCAAGACGAAAACGTGTGCCAACGCCTATGCATAGGTTCATGGGCGGAACCCGCAAGTTGATCACCAAAACATACATCAAGTGAATCAATAGAATAACCCATTGTCACCACGGTTATCCCACGCAAGACATACATCAAGTGTTCTCAAATCATTAAAGACCCAATCCGATAAGATAACTTCAAAGGGAAAACTCAATCCATTACAAGAGAGTAGAGGGGGAGGAACATCATAAGATCCAACTATAATAGCAAAGCTCGCGATACATCAAGATCGTGCCGAATCAAGAACACGAGAGAGAGAGATCAAACACATAGCTACTGGTACATACCCTCAGCCCTGAGGGTGAACTACTCCCTCCTCGTCAGGGAGAGCACCGGGATGATGAAGATGGCCACCGGTGAGGGTTCCCCCCCCCCCTCCGACAGGGTGCCGGAACAGGGTCCCGATTGGTTTTTGGTGGCTACAGAGGCTTGCGGCAGCAAAACTCCCGATCTATTCTGTTCCCCGAAGGTTTTAGGGTATATGGATATATATAGGCGAAAGAAGTTGGTAAGGGAAGACACGAGGGGCCCACGAGGGTGGAGGGCGCGCCCAGGGGGGTGGGCGCCCCCCTGCCTCGTGCTCTCCTCGTTGATCCCCTGATGTGCACTCCAAGTCTCGTGTATTGCTTTCTTTCCAAAAATAACTTTTCCGAAGGTTTCATTCCGTTTGGACTCCGTTTGATATTCCTTTTCTGCGAAACACTGAAACAAGGGAAAAAACAGAAACTGGCACTGGGCTCTGGGTTAATAAGTTAGTCCCAAAAATAATATAGAAGTGCATAGTAAAGCCCATTAAACATCCAAGATGGATAATATAATAGCATGAATACTTCATAAATTATAGATACATTGGAGACGTATCAGCATCCCCAAGCTTAATTCCTGCTCGTCCTCTAGTAGGTAAATGATAGAAGAAATAATTTATGAAGTGTGAATGCTAGTAGGTGCACAAGTTTGATCAATGATAATTTCAATCACCTTTTCTAGCATCATTATATGTCATAACAGTAGCTCAACTCATAAAACTTTTCATGATCAAGTAACAAGCTATTCACATGTTAAAGCATAGACCATAAACTTTCTTGAAAACTAACAAACTGTGTTATTAGTCATCAAACAATTACAATTCATCTTATTTTCAGGAAGAGTCTATGTCAGAGCTTTGATTTAGCAAATCCCACATACTCAACTATCATATAGTCTTCCATGATTGCTACCACTCAAAGCATATTTTTAGAACAAATAGCATCCATCGAACACAGAGAAAGATAGGGGCTTAATGTTTCGCCTCCCAACTTATTTATCATATAGATAATTGTCAACAATAATAATTCATGATCAAATATATTTGAATGGCCATATATGCTCAGATCTTTCCATCACATGATGCTTGACAACTAAAGAGTAGGTTGGAACGAGGAGGAATACTACTGACTCTTGCATAAAAGTAAAGGATAGGCCCTTCACAGAGGGAAGCAGGTATTTGCAGAGGTGCCAGAGCTCGAAGCAAAAACAGAGATGAAAATAATTTTGAGAGGTATGCTTTCATTGTCAACATAACGACCAAGAGTTTACAATATCTTCCATACTAGATACATCATAGTCGGTTCTCACGCAGAAAGGTAAAGATTTTACTCCCCCTCCACCAACAATCACACTCCACGGCTTGTCCGAACAACGGGTGTCGTCCAACTTTCAACAACCCTGGGGGAGTTTTGTTTAAATTATTTGCGAATTTGTTTTTGATCTTTTGATCATAGGACTGGGCATCCCAGTTACCAGCCATTTTCTCGTGAATGATGAGCGGAGTCCACTCATCGTGAGAATAACCCACCTAGCATGGAAGATACTGCTAACCCCTAGTCGCTACATGAGCGATTCGGTCATACAAAACAGATTATTATTTGAAGGTTTAGAGTTTGGCACATGCAAATTTACTTGGAACGGCAGGTAAATACCGCATATAGGTAGATATGGTGGACACTCATGGAAGAAACTTGGTTCAAGGAATTTGGATGCACAAGCAGTATTCCCGCTTACTACAGAAATTTTGGCTAGCAAAGGATTCTAAATAGCAAGCACCACATGTTAGAGGATCCATAACAATATAACTTCTATACAAATATACCCAAGCATAACTCATTATGTTGTCTTCCTTGTCCAACTTCAACTAATTTGCTCAGGTTTGAAAATAATTAATGGGGCTCACAATCATAGAAGATGTCCAAGATAGTATATTTATATGTGAAATCTCTCTTCCTTCAATATTCTTTCATGAATTGTTCAAGTGACTAATACACTGTTTGCTAACCTTCAAAAAATTTACCACCTCTACTTCTTATATGTGAAGTCATTACTCCCCATGGGATAAGCATATGAAACATGTATAATTTCAGATTTATGATATTCAATTCATTCAATCATTTACTCATAGGATATAAGTGAAGCACACGAGTAAATGACAAACTACTCCAAAAAGATACAAGTGAAGATCAATGAGTAGTTAAATAATTATGTAGCTATGTGAAGACTCTCTCTCATTTAAGAATTTCAGATCTTGGTATTTTATTCAAACAGCAAGCAAGGCTAAAGAAAATAAAATGACGCTCCAAGCAAAACACATATCATGTGGTGAATAAAAATATAGCTCCAAGTAAAGTTACCGATGAACGAAGACGAAAGAGGGGATGCCATCCGGGGCATCCCCAAGCTTAGACTCTTGGTGGTCCTTGAATATTACCTTGGGGTGCCTTGGGAATCCCCAAGCTTAGGCTCTTGCCACTCCTTATTCCATAGTCCACCGAATCTTTACCCAAAACTTGAAAACTTTACAACACAAAACTTAACAGAAGATCTCGTGAGCTCCGCTAGCGAAAGAAAACAAAACAACACTTCAAGGTACTGTAATGAACTCATTCTTTATTTTTATTGGTGTTAAACCTACTGTATTCCAACTTCTCTATGGTTTATAAACTATTTTACTAGCCATAGATTCATCAAAATAAGCAAACAACACACGAAAAACAGAATCTGTCAAAAACAGAACAGTCTGTAGTAATCTATAACTAACGCAAACTTCTGGAACTCAAAAACTTCTACCAAAATAGGAGGACCTAGAAAATTTGTTTATTGATCAGCTGCAATTGGGATCAGTATTTTATCACGTTCTGGTGATTTTAAACAATTGTTTTCGTGAACAGAAAGTTTCTGGAATTTTCAGCAAGATCAAATAACTATCATCCTAGAAGATCCTATAGGTCTTACTTGGCACAAACACTAATTAAAACATACAACCACATCTAAACAGAAGCTAGATGAATTATTTATTACTAAACATAACCAAAAAGCAAGAAACTAAAATAAAATTGGGTTGCCTCCCAACAAGCGCTAACGTTTAACGCCCCTAGCTAGGCATGTTGATTTCAATGATGCTCTCACAAAAGATAGGAATTGAAACATAAAGAGAGCATCATGAAGAATATGACTAGCACATTTAAGACTAACCCACTTCCTATGCATAGGGATTTTGTGATCAAACAATTTATGGGAACAATAATCAACTAGCATAGGAAGGCAAAACAAGCATAACTTTAAAACTTTGAGCACATAGAGAGGAAACTTGATATTATTGCAATTCCTACAAGCATATATTCCTCCCTCATAATAATTTTCAGTAGCATCATGAATGAATTCAAAAATATAACCAGCACCTAAAGCATTCTTTTCATGATCTACAAGTATAGAAAATTTACTACTCTCTACATAAGCAAAATTCTTCTCATTCGGAATAGTGGGAGTATCATAAGGGACTCGAATACTATAAATTGTTTCCACACTAAATGAATAATGTTCAGAGAAAGGGTACTCATAATCATGACAAGTTTTATAAATATAATCATCACTACTTTTTATAGCATAAGTTTCATCACAATAATCATCATAAGTAGCAACTTTGTTCTCATCATAATCAATTGAAACCTCTTCCGAAATAGTGGATACATCACTAAATAAAGTCATGACCTCTCCAAATCCACTTTCATAATTATCACAATAAGATTCAACACCCTCCAAAATAGTGGGATCATTACTTCCTAAAGTTGACACTCTTCCAAACCCACTTTCATCAATATAGTCATCATAAGTAGGAGGCATGCTATCATCATAACAAATTTGCATATCAAAACTTGGGAGACTAAAAATATCATCTTCGTTAAACATAGCATCCCCAAGCTTGGGCCTTTTCATATCATAAGCATAATCACTCTCATCATTAATAGTATGGATAACACCAATAGTATAGCAATTATCATATTCTTCCAAGCAAGTGCCAAAAAGATTTTCAAGATCATAAGAAGTATCATTATCTTCCCAATCATAATCATCACAACAAGCAATAGGCATAACGAGATCATCATCAAGTGCATCATATTCGACAATTATTTTTTATTCATTTTCATAAGGCACAACAATAATAGGAGCAACATTATTTGGGAGAGATATCTTTTTACCTCTCTTCCTTTTTCTTTTCTTCTTCTTCACCACATGTGTGGGTTTAACTCTCCCTTTTGAGCTCGTTATTGATGAGATTGGTTGAATAGAAGGCTCCTCCTCGTTACCTGATTCATCATAAGAGATAATAGGAGGATATTGGGAAGCCTCTTCCCTTTCATTAGTATTCTCTTCATCTTCTATTTGTTTTCTTGTCTTTATGTAATTGGCAATATAAGGATTTTCAATGCAATTCACCGCACAATACATATAAATTTCCTCTAGATCAAATTCAAGAAGTTTATCATGGGCAAATACTGGAAGATAGTCAGTTATACATTTCATTTCTTCATAACCCATAAGCAAACTAAGTTCATTATGATGTGCAAGGGAAATCAAGTCATCACAATTTTTGGAAACGATTAGATCATGAAACAATTTGCATCGGATAGTTAAATGACCACGTTCATTGCAAAGTTCACAAGTACGGCTAAGAAAATTTAAATTTTCAGCACAAACATCTAGCCTTTCTTGCAACCATTTAGTTTCCAAATACTTATGCCTCTTGCAAAATCTATCTTCCCTGTTTGGTATGTACTTGCAAACTCTATGCACTCCACAAAAATCGACATGCTTATAAGAGATATTTTCATCATGACTGGTGCAATCATCATTAGTACTATAGATATTCAAAGAGTTCATACTAACAACATTGCAATCATGCTCATCATTCAAAGATTTAGTGCCAAACATTTTATAGACTTCTTCTTCTAGCACTTGAGCACATTTTTCCTTCCCATCATTCTCACGAAAGATATTAAAAAGATGAAGCGTATGAAACAAACTCAATTCCATTTTTTTGTAATTTTCTTTTATAAACTAAACTAGTGATAAAAAAAGAAACTAAAAGATTCTATTGCAAGATCTAAAGATATACCTTCAAGCACTCACCTCCCCGGCAACGGCGCCAGGAAAGAGCTTGATGTCTACTACACAGCCTTCTTCTTGTAGACGTTGTTGGGCCTCCAAGTGCAGAGGTTTGTAGGACAGTAGCAAATTTCCCTCAAGTGGATGACCTAACATTTATCAATCCGTGGGAGGCGTAGGTTGAAGATGGTATCTCTCAAACAACCCTGCAACCAAATAACAAAGAGTCTCTTGTGTCCCCAACACACCCAATACAATGGTTAATTGTATAGGTGCACTAGTTCGGCGAAGAGATGGTGATACAAGTGCAATATGGATGGTAGATATGGGTTTTTGTAATCTGAAAATATAAAAACAGCAAGGTAGCTAATGATAAAAGTGAGCACAAACGGTATTGCAATGCTAGGAAACAAGGCCTAGGGTTCATACTTTCACTAGTGCAAGTTCTCTCAACAATAATAACATAATTGGATCATATAACTGTCCCTCAACATGCAACAAAGAGTCACTCCAAAGTCACTAAAAGCGGAGAACAAACGAAGAGATTATTGTAGGGTACGAAACCACCTCAAAGTTATCCTTTCTGATCGATCTATTCAAGAGTCCGTAGTAAAATAACACGAAGCTGTTCTTTCCATTCAATCTATCATAGAGTTCATACTAGAATAACACCTTAAGATACAAATCAACCAAAACCCTAATGTCACCTAGATACTCCAATGTCACCTCAAGTATCCGTGGGTATGATTATACGATATGCATCACACAATCTCAAATTCATCTATTCAAACCAACACAAAGTACTTCAAAGAGTGCCCCAAAGTTTCTACCGGAGAGTCAAGACGAAAACGTGTGCCAACCCCTATGCATAGGTTCATGGGTGGAACCCGCAAGTTGATCACCAAAACATACATCAAGTGAATCAATAGAATAACCCATTGTCACCACGGTTATCCCACGCAAGACATACATCAAGTGTTCTCAAATCATTAAAGACTCAATCCGATAAGATAACTTCAAAGGGAAAACTCAATCCATTACAAGAGAGTAGAGGGGGAGGAACATCATAAGATCCAACTATAATAGCAAAGCTCGTGATACATCAAGATCATGCCGAATCAAGAACACGAGAGAGAGACATCAAACACATAGCTACTGGTACATACCCTCAGCCCCGAGGGTGAACTACTCCCTCCTCGTCAGGGAGAGCACCGGGATGATGAAGATGGCCACCGGTGAGGGTTCCCCCCCCCCTCCGGCAGGGTGCCGGAACAGGGTACCGATTGGTTTTTGGTGGCTACACAGGCTTGCGACGGCGGAACTTTCGATCTATTCAGTTCCCCGAAGGTTTTAGGGTATATGGATATATATAGGCGAAAGAAGTCGGTAAGGGAAGCCACGAGGGGCCCACGAGGGTGGAGGGCGCACCCAGGGGGTGGGCGCGCCCCCCTGCCTCGTGCTCACCTCGCTGATCCCCTGACGTGCACTCCAAGTCTCCTGTATTGCTTTCTTTCCAAAATAACTTTTCCGAAGGTTTCATTCCGTTTAGACTCCTTTTGATATTCCTTTTCTGCGAAACACTGAAACAAGGGAAAAACAGAAACTGGCACTGGGCTCTGGATTAATAAGTTAGTCCCAAAAATAATATAAAAGTGCGTAGTAAAGCCCATTAAACATCCAAGATGGATAATATAATAGCATGAATACTTCATAAATTATAGATACGTTGGAGACGTATCACCAGGGCATCCCTCTACTCACCCACACCCCCTGTTATTCTGCGGCGACGGCAGCCTCACACCGTAGCCGAACCAGTGAACCCTCGTACTCCTGTCCGCGTGGGCATCCACTATCGCATCTTCCCCGGCTCCGCGTCGTCCCCTTCCTAGGCCTCGCCGTCGTCCACCGCCTTGGTGCTCTCGGCGCGCGTGGTCAATGTGGTCAACGACCGACTTCCATCGGAAGAGTACTGTACGTGGAGAGGCTGACAGCTGGGTCCATGGCCACAGCCTAGTTTTTTTGTGATTTGCCAAGTAAGTCGCTTTGTCAGGCCTGTTGGGTTGCTAATCTTTCAAGACGAGGAGAGCTTCATTCGGCTGGCCGAGAAAATGGCCTATCAGTAATGAGAAATGGGTTGTACATCTTTAAAACACATCAAACCGGCAATTAGTTTCAAATTTCTTTTTTTCATTCGATATTTTAAATTGCATTGATTTTTATGCCTGGACAATTTGTTGGATTTTATATTGATATACATTTATTTTTAAAATCAGTTTGAACGTGACTCGAAATTTCGGGATTAAAAACAGTTCGGACCGCACCGAAATATGCAAAATTTTGTATATTTTTTAACCGTGGCCACAATATGGGCTGTAATGCTAACAAAAAGAATATGGGCTCCAAAAAAACCTTAAGAATTAGCAAATGGGCTGTAAATTGTTAGAAATAATGGCAGATGGGTTGTATGTTGTTTTTCACAGATTTGAGGCTTTCCTAAAAAAAGGTTGACGCACAAGAAGTGACTGTTGGATTTCCATCCAACGGCCGTCGTGCTTCTTCAATCTCTGCTCTTCCTGCTCCAGCCGCTCAAACAAGCGCCGGCGGGACTGCCTGCTCCCTCCTCCCCGCGGCCGGCTAATGGAATTGTTCATTGGGTTCGACTTGTTGTTCAACAAAATAGAAAGCGTGCTGCCGCGTAGGCCTCACCGCCCCACCGTACTCCCATCGCTGGCCTAGCCATCCCTCTACTCAACCACACCTGCTGTTATTCTCCGGCGACGGCAGACGAACCAGTAAACCCTCATACAGACATACTCCCCTCCGCGTGGGAAACAACTGCCGAGTCTTCCCTGCCTCCGTGACATTCCCTTCCTAGGCCTCGCCGTCGTCCACCGCCCTGGTGCTCTCAGCGCGGCCTGGTCAACGACCGACATGCATCTGAAGTGGACTGTACGTGGAGAGGCTGACAGCTCGGTCCATGGCCGCACGCAAGGAAATGCCTCCTTATTACACGCAAAATAATGATTCCTCCACCTGACATCTGGGACCCATCGAAAGGGCCTCTGTATTTCGCAAAAAAACGTTACCGCCGCTGACAGTTTGGACCCACCAGCTATATCTTCGCACGCAAGGAAGTGCCTCCTTATTACGCACAAAAAAAATGAATACTCCCCCTGCTAGCTGGGACCCAGTATAGTGGCAGGCTGACTTGTGGGCCTACTAAGTTGACGGGGACGGAGGGCTTTGTCAACTTAGTCAATATGCACGATTCTAGCTCCAGTGACCGTACGACGTCCATCCAACGGCCGTAGTGCTTCTTCAAACTCTGGTCTTCTTGCTCCAGCCGCCCAAACCAGCGCCGGTCGTGCCTCGTGCTCCTGCCTCCCGTGGCCGGCTGCGATGCAGCGGAGGCCTCACCGCCCCCTACTACTCCCACCGGTGGCCAGGCCATCCCTCTACTCACCCACAGCCCCTATTATTTTGCGGCGACGGCAGCCTCACTCCGCAGCGAACCAGTGAACCCTCATACTCCTCTACGCGTGGGCATCCACTGCTGCGTCTTCCCTGGCTCCACGTCGTCCCCTTCCTAGGCCTCGCCGTCGTCCACCGCCCTGGTGCTCTCGGCGCGGCATGGTCAACGTGGTCAAGGAACGGCTTCCATCGGACGTGGACTGTACGTGGAGAGGCTGACAGCTCGGTCCACGGCCGCAGCAAGGAAGTGCCTCCTTATTACGCTCAAAATAATTATTCCTCCACCTGACAGCGGGGACCCACCGGATGGGCCACCGTATTTCGTGAAAAAAACGTTTCCCCCTGACTGCTGGGACCCACCAGCTACATCTTCGCACGCAAGGAAGTGCGTCCGGGCAAAAAAAGATTCACCCCCCTGACTGCTGGGACCCACCTGTTGGTGTCAAAACTGGCGGATCTCGGGTAGGGGGTCCCGAACTGTGCGTCTAAGGCAGATGGTAACAGGAGGCGGGGGACACAATGTTTACCTAGGTTCGGGCCCTCTCGATGGAGGTAATACCCTACTTCCTGCTTGATTGATCTTGATGATATGAGTATTACAAGAGTTGATCTACCTCGAGATCGTAGAGGCTAAACCCTAGAAGCTAGCCTATGATTATGATTGTTGTTGTCCTACGGACTAAACCCTCCGGTTTATATAGACACCGGAGAGGGCTAGGGTTACACAGAGTCGGTTACAAGGGAGGAGATCTACACATCCGAATTGCCAAGCTTGCCTTCCACACAAAGGACAGTCCCATCCGGACACGGGATGAAGTCTTTAATCTTGTATCTTCATAGTCCAACAGTCCGGCCAAAGTACATAGTCCGGCTGTCCGAGGACCCCCTAATCCAGGACTCCCTCAGTAGCCCCTGAACCAGGCTTCAATGACGATGAGTCCGGCATGCAGATCGTCTTCGGCATTGCAAGGCGGGTTCCTCCTCCGAATACTTCATAGAATATTTTGAACACGAGGATCGTGTCCGGCTCTGCAAAACAAATTCCACATACCACCGTAGAGAGTATAATATTCCACAAATCTAATCTGCTGACAACTTTTATAGCGTGACATCACGCCACGGCCCGGTCATTATTCGAACCATTTTTCTCAACCAGCTACTGCACATATTGTGAGGCGGTTTTCTTGGCACGTCTTGTCGAAGCAGAGATCGTGTCCCCTTATCACGGGATTCTCATCAATACGGGTGTGGGTAACCCAATCATGCCTGTTGGTATGACTCCTTGATTTTAGGCAAGTTCCAAACGGCCATGCGGAGGACGCTTGATATTCACCCTCTTTATAAAGGGGCCAAGGCATGTCCTTCTCTTCTCGCGCTCGATTCTTCTCTTCCCCCACCTCGAATTCCAACACCCAAGGCTCAGGCTAAGCGCTTCGGACCTTCAATCATGTTCGGATCCAACCTTCAAGGCCGGTGGATGGCCTCCTCTATGACAGAGGAGGACATCAAGAAGCTATGAGAAGCCAGGTATCTAACCGCCGAAATCTCGCACAGGCTGCCTGCTCGAGGGCGGGCCATCCCCACTCCCGAACCCAACGAGAGTGTCGTATTTGTTTCCCACATCCTCCGAGGGCTAGGCTTTAGTCTTGATCCCTTTGTTAGAGGGCTTATGTTCTATTACAGGCTCGATTTCCATGATCTAGCTCCAGATTCCATCCTTCACATCTCGTCGTTTATCGTCGTGTGTGAGGCATTCCTCCGCATCACCCCACACTTCGGCTTATGGCTCAAAACCTTCAATGTGAAGCCGAAGATAATCGATGGGCGACACGTACAGTGCGGAGGTGCCGTAATAAGCAAAGGCGCCGATGCCCCATGGCCAAAGGGTTCCTTCCCGGAGATGTCCAACTTATGGCAGCGGGAGTGGTTTTACATCACAGCTCCCCGAAATACTAAGTGGGTAGCTCCCCCCGCCTTCCGTTCGGGCCCCCCGCCACAACTGGCATCATGGGTCAACAAGGGGCTGGACTGGGGGCCAGCTAATGACGTGCTGACACTGCAGAGTCGCATCTGAGATCTCCTCAAGAGAGATGTCAGCCTTGTCAAGGTAATGCAAGTCATGCTAGTTCGCCGGGTCCTGCCATGCCAACGTCGACCTCTCCGTATGTGGGAGTTCAACCCGGAAGGACCACGAACTATTCAGCAATTCTTCGGCGTGACGCTCGAAGGGATGTATGGATTGTTCTTCGGATCACGAATAAAGTGTCTGGACACCACCGAGGATGCGGGTTTGAACTGCAATCGTCCAGATACCCACGTAAGTAATTCTGCGGCCGAACATGCTGTCTTTTTATTTGTCACAACATCATTCTGGAAAAATCGCCCTTTGACCAGGACTGGATTAAAAAGGCGAAGATGATCAGGTGTTCGGTCCCCCTTCCCGAGGGCACTCCGGATCCTGTACTAGCCAGGATGCTTGAGCACGCACCTTATCAAGTGCCATCAGAGGAAGGTAAAGGGATGAATAAAGAAGCCGAAAGCGGGCCTCACGCATTACTCATCCAAACCGGGGGAATTAGTGTCTCCTCAAAGGAGGATAATCGGGGAGAAGAATCTAGAATTCCCTCTCCCCAAGGAAGGAAAAGGACCACCTCTAAAGACTTGGAAACGAGGGTTTCCAAGCGAGGGACGAAACCTTCGCCAGAGGGCCCTGCCCTGGGGGGGGCATCCTTACCGCACAGTGCCCGCAAGGGGGCCAGCCCTCCACCGAGCTATAAGTGAAAAAGAGTACTTTGGTAAATATATCCTGCTTTATCTCTGAGGACAATAACCGAGACATATATCTTGCAGTCCGGCTCGTAGCCCTTCTCGACAGAGTTCGTCTTGGGGGATCTTCTTCCGGAGATGATGGAGAGCGAAACGCCTCCCCTTGTTTCCCCGCCTCATGAGGCGGGCGACCCTGAGGTGTCGTCATGAAGGATTTCTCCTGATCCGCCGAGGCCAGAAGGTGACCCTTCGGCCATACGAAGTCCGGAGTATTCGGCTCCTAAGGAGAGCGACAGAAAGAGTCCAGGACTGTCCGGTGCACAACCAGATGCACTGATGTGTCTTCTGGAGCAAGCGGCTATCTCAGAGGCGCATCGTACTTTAATGGGTACGGTGGTTGAGAGGATTTCGTCCGCCAAAAGTGGGTTGCATGAAGCTTTTATGAGCCTGCTAAGAGGCTTCGAGGTACGCAAAGTAATATATTTTTCATGGTACCGCACGCGCTAGGTGTGCCCTATACAGATAGTAGCCCCTGACACTCTAGTTGTTGTCCAAAGGCGGCAAACAGAGGATCATAGTCCCAGGTAATGATCATGCTGCTTTCATGTGAAGGCGGCTGAGGGTCCGGTGGCTGGCCGGACTGGTGAGTTTGCCGCACTGAGGCGGCAGCTTGACGCGGCAGATGCCGACATCGTGCTTGTAAACAAGCGGCTTGACGAGGCACAGGGTATGTACTTTCCGGTGGTCAACAGATATTAAGAGGAGCATGATGCTAGTATCTATAATATGCTGTGACTGCAGATGGAGCTGCTGCCGTGGAGACCCTTCGGGCGGAGCTTGCCCGAGCCAGGGAACAAGCCAGGAGAAGTGATGCGGCCGCCCTAAAAGCGGCCGAAGAGTTAAGAGCCGAACAGGCTGCTCATCGCCAGAGCGAAGATAAAATAGCCAAGATGGCTGTTGAGCTTAAGGATGCCGCCGACCGTTATGAGCTTCTTGAAAAGGAAAGCCAAGCGAAAGCGGCGGACCTAAAAAAGCCATGGTAGCAGCCAAGGAAACTCGCTCTAAAATCAGAGCGGCGAAGGAGGAGCTTCGTCAAGCCGGAGATATCACGTCTGGGAAGCCCTTTTTGTTGCGGACGAAGTTCGGAGATCCGAAGTATGCCCCTCTGGATCAATTATGGAGTGCTGCAGATGTGTACTTGGACTTGGCAACGAGTGCTACTGATGCGACTGAGTTTTTCAAAGATCAAAAAGATCATGAAGTGGAAAAATTGTTCTGGTCACAGTTCAGTACTCCAACGCGCCCGCTGCTGTTAAATGAACAAATGGCCAAGTGGGCCGAGCTCCATAGGTTGTCCGGACTTGCCATGAGGTCTGTCGTGGATCATCTTTGGCCGGAGGGACCAAGGCCGAATAGTTATTTTGGTTTAGTGCCACGATTCCTTGGTGTTGTGCCGCATATCGACGATGTAAAGAGGTCGGCGTGCATAGAGGGTGCGCGGATGGCTCTTGCCCGTGTTAAGACATACTGGGCAGAGATGGAGGCCACCGCTATTGCAACCCAGGATCTGGCCTCGGCCGAGCACTATTTTGAAGAGGTCCTAGAAGGTGCTCGCTTAATAGAGGCTCAGTGCTCGAAGAGTATCATGTTCGAGTGACATGTATCCCAGTTGTGAAAACAATGCTATTTGGATTATAAAGGCTGTGTTTATACTTTTGCCTGAAAGTATTATGATGCCTCCTGTGTGGCCGTTTATGTATGTATATAACCTGAAAGTTTGCAGTCGTCGGCTTCAGCCCCCACGCATATAATGCGGGGGTGTTCGAAAAAAGCGCGTATTCACACTTGATCCAATGTCTTGGTCCATTAAGGAGGTGATAGCGCGGCGAACAAGGCAATCGGACTATATAACTTTAACACTTTCACTTAGCCATAGGAGTTTGACGGTGGGGCTACTATATAGCCCCTGGCACTTCCGCGCTCATCCGAATACGGGGACGTACATGACTGGGAAACCGGCCCTTCGTTAATGCAGAGGAATCGCGAAGATTCCGCTGGGTCATCGAGTGGTTGACCAGTCTCGCGCTTTATCATGACAGTCAGTTTTCGGCTTTCTCTACTGAGGTGCTCATCCAGATGAACTAGGGCACAATCGCAGTAGTTCTCCTGGTGCCACCTTAGCCGATAGAGCGGAACGTAAGGTAGCAAAACACGGGAGCCGGGCAAACCCAACTATTGACCAAAGACATGATTCGGAGCTTATGCATATAAGGCCAAACTCGTGATGCCGAACACTCCCTAAGGTATTTGGACTTTACAACATATACTGGGCTGAGTAACACCCTTGATAATGAACCCTGAATTTCCAGGTACGTGCATTAGTCCGACGTGGCGAAATGCCAATAACGCCAGCATCCCTCTCGGTTGTGTTGACTATCCGGAGGGTGTACAGCAACAAGAGACAGTAAGAAAGGTTTACACAGGGTCTTAATCTAAAAATAAACCTTTGAGCGGGGCCCTGCTGCACGTTTGCGCATGTGTCTCCATTGTGCCGTCTCCTGGAAGGGTGTAGCACGATGATCATCTGTAAAATAAAAAACCCAGGTGAAAGTCTTCGTGCGAAAAATTGACTATTCTTAATGAACCATTAAAATTCAATCTAAATAAGGTCAAGCCGAACTGTAGTCCTTTTTTCATGCGGGAAGCCCCTGGCACCACCTATGGGGGTATACTCATCGACCGAATCTCAGGTTTATCTGAGCTGGTACAGCTAGTGGTGTGCCGGACTCGTCTAGCCGTGTCCGCGGTCTTGACGATCGATCATTTATTCTGGTTGGAGAGGCCGTTCAGTGTTCGGCAGCTAGAACCGCCACACATTCCTCCGTACGTAAGGAGCGCTTTTGTTTCCGCTAATTATGATGATGCCACGTGGACCGGGCATCTTAAGCTTAAGATAAGCGTAATGCGGTACTGCATTAAAATGAGCGAAGGTCGTTCTTTCGAGTAGTGCGTGATAGCCACTTCGGAATGGAGCGATGTCGAAGGTTATTTCTTCGCTTCGGAAGTTGTCGGGAGAACCGAATACAACCTCTAGTACTATAGAGCCCGTGCAGCAGGCCTCTGGGCCGGGTATTACTCCTTTGAAGGTAGTATTGCTTTGGCTGCTTCTTGTCGGGTCTATCCCCATTTTGCGGACGGTGTCCTGATATATCAGATTAAGACTACTGCCGCCGTCCATAAGGACTCGGGTGAGATGGTATCCGTTGATTATTGGGTCTAGCACCAAGGCAGCCGATCCTCCGTGCCGGATACTAGTCGGGTGATCCCTGCGATCAAAAGTGATCGGGCAGGCCGACCAAGGGTTGAACTTGGGGGTGACGGGCTCTACGGTGCATACATCTCGGAGTTTGCTCCTCCTCTTTGTTATGTGAATCATGTTCACTGTTTTGACCTCTGGTGGGAATTTTTTCTGTCCCCTAGTGTTTTGGTGGCGAGGCTCATCCTCGTCTTCACTTGGCGTCTCCCTCCCCTTGTGTTTGGCGTTTAGCTTGCCGGCCTGCTTGAAGACCCAACATTCTCTGTTGGTGTGATTTGCAGGTTTGTCGGAGGTGCCATGAATCTGTCTAGAATCTTATTTAGGCTGGACGGTCCATCTCTGCTGCCTTTAAATGGCTTTTTCTGTTGACCGGGTTCAGAGCCCCTGAATCCAGCATTTACCGTCGTGTTGTCTGGGCTGTCCTCATTGCTTCGACGCTTGCTTTTATTGCGTCGCGGTTCCCCATTACCATCCCTGACTTCGGATGTGCCTGGGTCGCTGGTGCCGCTACGGGCCAGCCAACTATCTTCGCCCGCGCAAAAGCGGATCATAAGGCTTGTTAGGGCTGCCACTGTCCTCGGTTTTTCCTGGCCGAGGTGTCTGGCGAGCCATTCGTCCCGGACACTGTGTTTGAAAGCCACTAAGGCTTCGGCGTCCGGGCAGTCGACAATTTGATTCTTCTTAGTGAGGAATCTGTTCCAAAGCTTTCGGGCTGACTCTCCGGGCTATTGAATTATACGACTTAAATCGTCTGCATCCGGAGGTCGGACATAGGTCCCTTGGAAATTAGCCCTAAAAGCATCCTCAAGCTCTTCCCAACTTCCAATTGAGTTTTCGGGGAGGCTCTTCAGCCAGTGCCGAGCTGGTCCTTTCAGCTTGAGGGGCAAGTATTTGATGGCGTGGAGATCGTCTCCGCGAGCCATGTGGATATGAAGGATAAAGTCTTCAATCCAGACCCCAGGGTCTGTCGTTCCGTCGTATGCCTCTATGTTCACAGGTTTGAATCCCTCTGGAAATTCGTGATCCAGCACCTCATCGGTGAAGCATAGGGGGTGTGCGGTACCCCTGTATTTGGATGTGTCATGGCATTCTGACGGTTGTAGTGTTCGGTTTTGATTCTGTGCCGAAGCGCGCTTCCTAGATCCGTAGATGGACCTGGTTATACCTGCTTTTTGGCGTGAGTCCTCATGTAAATCGTGTGCTGACTTATGTGTGGCATCGTTAGCCACCCTATCGCGGCCACGGGGTGGTCGATCCGGCTGGTCGGCCGTTTTATTTTTCGGCTGTGTAGGCTCTAAGGCCTCGTCATCGAATTCAGGCAGCAGCTTGCGCTTTGGATAGCTCTTTGTGTGGCGACTGCCACCGTACTTTTCTTCAGTGTTGAGCACTTTATTCCATCTACTGTTGAGTGTATTTTGTGTAACCTTAAGCCTTTGCTTCTGCTTCTTCAGACTCCTCGCGGTGGCAATAAGCCTTCTATGGAGGTTCTCTTGCTCCAAGTGTCTTTCCGGGATGATGTGTGGATCGTCATCCGGACTGTTCTCCTCTCCGGAGACAGGTTGATGAGCTTTATCCTCGGCGTCGCCGTGATCGGACAGCGGCTCCGTACTATGCTCGCCGCCTGCTGGCTTATCCTGCTCTGTCGCTGGGTCCATGTGGTCATCGTTTCCTTTGGAGTCGACCGGGGTGTTATTCTTTCTTGCGCTGTTATCGCTGTTTTTGCCGAGGCGGGATTTTGAGTGGCGCCTACGTCGTCGCTTTGGTTGCTTCTCGAGGGGATTATCCTTCGGTGCATCCTTCCGTTCTTCGTCATTGTTTTCTTTGGGTGTATCCACCATGTATATAGCATGTGATGAAGTGGCTGTCCAGCGCCCTGTGGGCGGTGGTTCCTGTTCGTCTCCTGCATCGTCGTCCATACCGTCGATGTCTTCGGAGCCGAAATCGAGCATGTCGGTTAAGTCGTCGATAGTGGCTATTAAGTGGGTGGTGGGTGGGGAACGAATTTCTTCGTCGTCCGCATCCCACTCCAGCCGGACATAGTTCGGCCAAGGGTCTCCTGACAAGGAGAGAGACCTTAATGAATTTAGCACGTCGCCCAGGGGCGAGTGCTGAAAGATATCCGCGGTGGAAAACTCCATGATCGGTGCCCAATCAGATTCGATAGGCACGGATGCAGGCGGTTCGGAGCCCGTAGCCGGGGATGAATCCAAGTGTCCGGCAACACAGGTCTCATAGGAGGTGAAGTCAGTATTCGGCTCTATCGCCGCTGGGTGTGCGGCCTCCATGGCGGCGTCCATCCACCCGTCCTCGGACGGCGCGATCTGCTCCGGACTGAGGGCCGGAGTGGCCACAGGTGTGATCTCCCGAACACCGTCCGATGGCAGAGCTAAGTCATGTTCATCGTGACTGTGCGGCGCACCTGACATGGGCTCGAATCCGTCGAAAATCAAGTCTCCGCTGATGTCGGCAGTATAGTTCAAGCTTCCAAACCTGACCTGATGGCCAGGGGCGTAGCTCTCGATCTACTCCAGATGGCCAAGCGAGTTGGCCCGCAGTACGAAGCCGCCGAATACGAAGATCTGTCAGGGGAGGAAAACCTCACCCTGGATCTCATCATTGCCGATGATCGAAGGGGCCATCAAGCCTTGTTGTGACGGCACAGTGGAACTCTCAATGAAAGCACCAATGTCGGTGTCAAAACCGGCGGATCTCGTGTAGGGGGTCCCGAACTGTGCGTCTAAGGCGGATGGTAATAGGAGGTGGGGGACACAATGTTTACCCAGGTTCGGGCCCTCTCGATGGAGGTAATACCCTACTTCCTGCTTGATTGATCTTGATGATATGAGTATTACAAGAGTTGATCTACCTCGAGATCGTAGAGGCTAAACCCTAGAAGCTAGCCTATGATTATGATTGTTGTTGTCCTACGGACTAAACCCTCCGGTTTATATAGACACCGGAGAGGGCTAAGGTTACACAGAGTCGGTTACAAGGGAGGAGATCTACACATCCGAATTGCCAAGCTTGCCTTCCACGCAAAGGAGAGTCCCATCCGGACACGGGACGAAGTCTTCAATCTTGTATCTTCATAGTCCAACAGTCCGGCCAAAGTACATAGTCCGGCTGTCCGAGGACCCCCTAATCCAGGACTCCCTCACCACCAGCTACATCTTCACAGGCAAGGAAGTGCCTGACAGTCAGGACCCACCTGGTCGAAGCGTACGTAGCATTGTCATTCTGGTCGCGAACGTGTATGTACATACTGGTCATTGTAGAGGCGCGCACGTATCGTAGTAGTGGCGCTCACGTAGCATGTACATGTGCGTACAGCGGCCAGGGTGCAAGAAAGAAAATACGGCCACGTACGTACATACGGGCAAGGTCTCGAACGCCTACTCGTGCATACGTACGGCCAGGGCTTGTGTACATGGCTGGGTCGGAATGGAGAAACTGCATCGTCGTCATGTTCATGGGGAGCCAACCGGCTAGGTCGGAACGGAATGCGTCGTCGTGTTCATCGGGAGGGCTTGGACGGAACAGCCGATGGAAACGAGGCCTGGCGTACCGCAGAATGGAGGAAACTGCCTTGTGTTCGACCGGCCACGTTCGAAACGGGATCCTGTTCATCGGGAGGGGTTGGCGTTCCGCAAAACGGAGGAAACTGACCTCCTACGGTCGAAACAGGGGTCCTGTTGATCGGGAGGGGTGTGGCGTACCGCAAAACAGAGGAAACGGACTTGTGTTGGAGCGCTACGGTCGAAACGGGGGTCCTGTTCATCGGGAGGGGTGTGGCGTACCGCAAAACGGGACTCCACGGGATACTGTTCATCTCCACCGTCGACCCCCTCCAGCCTCCACGGGCTACTGTTCATCCACCGTCGACCTCCTCCATCCTCCACCTGCGACTGTTCATCCACGGGCTCCTGTTCATCCAGCCTCCACCGCGCGCTACTCCACCGGCTACTGTTCAACCAGCCCTCTCCACGGGCTCCTGTTCAGCCACCCCTCCACGGGCTACTGTTCATCCAGCCCTCCACCGTCTGCTGTTCATCCTACCCTCCACGGGGTGGTCCTGTCCATCCTGCCCTCCACGGGGTCCTGTTCATCCAGCCCCAACTGGCTCGAACGATCGGGGTCCTGTTCATCCACCCCCACCGGGAACTGTTCATCCAAACCCCCCAGCAACGCTCACTGTTCATCCAGAGGCAGCATCGATTAGCTTCAGCTAGTAGCAGTAGCGAAGGAATCGCTCGATCGGGTTTAGTTAACAGCCATCGATCGATCGCTCGGGTTCAGTAACGCGTAGCCTGCAGTGCAACCGCTCGGGTTCAGTTAGAGCCCAACGCCTCGCACACACGCGCGTACGTACGAGAGAAACGCGCATCGCTCGTCCCCCGACCACCCACCATAACCGGGGACACCCCGATATTTTCCTCGCCCTCGCTTCTACCATTTTTTTCCGTCATGGACGGCCCAAAGAATGTCATGCAGCTGCGTCTCCGGCCCGCCCAGGACGAAAAGCCCATTTTCTGTCATGAATTTTTTGTCATAGAAGTAGGACCCCACCACATCTATGATGATACCGTGTTTTGTCACAATTATCGTCATAGAAGTGTCATAAGTATGACAGAAAACATTTTTGTTCGGCCCAAAATGTCACGGATGTGTCTTTTTTTGTAGTGCTACTACATTGATCTTTCTTGCAATGGGAGAAGTGCTTAGCTTTGGGTTCAATCTTGCAGTGCTCGATCCCAGTGATAGAAAGGGAAACGACACGTGTTGTATTGTTGCCATCGAGGATAAAAAGATGGGGTTTATATCACATTGCTTGAGTTTATCCCTCTACATCATGTCATCTTGCCTAATGTGTTACTCCGTTCTTATGAACTTAATACTCTAGATGCATGTTGGATAGCGGTCGATGTGTGGAGTAATAGTAGTAGATGCAGAATCGTTTTGGTCTACTTGACACGAACGTGATGCCTATATTCATGATCATTGCCTTAGATATCATCATAACTATGCACTTTTCTATCAATTGCTCGGCAGTAATTTGTTCACCCACCGTAATATATGCTATCTTGAGAGAACCCACTAGTGAAACCTATGGCCCACGGGTCTATTTTACATCATATTAGTTTCCCGTCAACTAGCTATTTCTGTCGCCGTTTATTTTGCACTCTTTATTTTCCAATCTATACAACAAAAATACCAGAAATATTTATCTTATTATCTTTATCAGATCTCACTTTTGCAAGTGGCCGTGAAGGGATTGACAACCCCTTTATCGCGTTGGTTGCAAGGTTCTTGATTGTTTGTGCATGTACTAGGCGATTTGTGTGTAGTCTCCTACTGGATTGATACCTTGGTTCTCAAAAACTGAGGGAAATACTTACGCTACTTTGCTGCATCACCCTTTCCTCTTCAAGGGAAAACCAATGCATGCTCAAGAGGTAGCAGGCGACCGGCAAGGCCGCACAGCATCAAGGGGCCCAGGCGCAACCCGTGCACCATACGAGGCGCACGGCCGCGACGGCAAAGGAAGCAGCCTCCGCCACGGCCAAGTGGCCTAGGCCTCCATCCCCACCCCTCCGCACATACACCATACCAGAGGCCGATTACGACCTCTCTACCATGAGCCCGAACAGGAGGAGGCTAGAGGAAGAGGACGAAGAACGGGATGAGTAAGTGCTCCACCACCTTCTCCATTTCCTGTTTTGGTTATTTCGCATGACTTGACCTCATCTTGGCTTGCCTCTGTAGGGACACGTAGACATTGGCACAGAGGATGGCGAAGAGGGCCAAGACCTCGACGGGCGACGAGCCCCCGGCAAGCACCTCGAGCGCGCCGGAGGTGATCACGATCAGCCCGGACCCCAGTCCACGACGCAGCCCCCGACTCAGCCCCCAGCGTGAGTCCACTACCCACCTTCCGTTGGCGAGTGCTGGGGTGTGTTTCTTCACCGTATAATCTTGCCGGGTTTGCAGGGGAAGAGTGGCAACAGGAGGGGCCGTCAACGGCCGCCCCCAACATGCCTCCTCTATCAACCACTGTCGGATTCAAGGCTCCGCAGACCCTTGAGAGGTTCGAACTCTGGGATGCGCACGAAGGACTCTCTCTCCCCAGCCTGCCTACCCAACGATTCCATGGCCTAGCTCGACAAACCCAAAGAACACGAGACACAGAGGTTTATACTGGTTCGAGCCACCGTGTGGTGTAATACCCTTCTCCAGTGTGGTGGTGGTGGATTGCCTCGAGGGCTAAGGATGAACTAGTACAATGGGTGAACAGCCTCAGGAGGAGAGGTGTTCTTCAGCTCTATGAGCAGGTGGGATGGTCTTGGAGGAATGGATCCGGTCAAGATGAGTTGGTTCCTATGGTGGTGGCTAGTCCTATTTATAGAGGCCCCGGTCCTCTTCCCAAATGTAGGCGGGAAGGGATCCCACAACGGCCAATTTTGAAGGGAGACAACTAGTACAAGTTATCCTGACAAAAGCAGTCTTCGCCTGCCAAAGGCTCTGGTGGTGACGCGGTCGTGGGCTCCGCAATGACCTCCGTCCTGCCGTCCTGCTGGTCTTGGTCTTGTTGCACCCATATGGAAACCTTTGCCTGATGCCTCGGGACTCCTCACCTGTGCCTGCCTCTTTAGCACCAAAGGGGAAACTGGTACACTGCGCCCGCTGGCGCCTGCCTGGCCTTGGTCGTCACGGCTCACGTCATGTGAACCTCGCGAGGTGCCCCCTGCATTGATATCTCTGCTCCTCGGGAGCCAACCTAGCGAGGCCGCCCCTAGGGAGGTCATGGCGGCGTCCGCCTCGCGAGGCTCGGCCCCTCGCGAGGCTCGGCCCCTCGCGAGGGTCTTGAGTTGTTGTTGTCAAAGCTAGGCCATACTGGGCCGTTGGTGGAGCCACGCCGTGGGCCGCAGGCAGGAAAGTCTGGGTACCCCCATTCCCAGGATGCCGACAGTAGCCCCCGGGCCCAAGGCGCGCTCGAACTTGGCTTCGAGGCGAAGCCAAAGGGCAAGTGCGGAGCGCCGCTGGCCCTAACCGCCTGCGGCCTTGGTTGATGTGTGGCGATTGACAGGACGTGGGTGCCTCCGCTTCCCCACGCTGCCTCGGCAACCATCCTTGACTTGATGAGACCCTGCTGCATGCAGAGGAAAACCATCATTGCGTGTGATTGTGGAGATCGAGGATTGGCCTCCCGCTGACTATAAATGAGAGGAGGGGTGGAGCCCCCGTTGCTCATCTCCTTCTTCTCGCAACGCGCTCCTTCCTCTTCCTCCCTGCTTCGCCATCTTGCCGTGGTATCCATGGCGCCGACGAAGAGGTTCTCGACCGCGGAGAAAGGAAAAGCCCGCCAGGAGGGGCCCGGCTCGCCTCCGCCTAAGAGGGGGCATGGTCGCCCCCGCAAGCACGCCGCGACCCCAGCAGTTGTTTGTCGGGGGCGCGGGCGAACTCCTTCGGGGTTTGGCGCCGTCCCTGGCGGCCGCAGCGGCGTCTCTTCTCGTGGCAGGAGCCACCCGAGACGTGGCAGTCCCGCTGACCAAGGGAGGCGCGCCATGGTTACCGGCCTCCCCGTCCATGCTTCCACTCGGCGGAGGTGCTGCCGGAGTTCGTCGTGTGGTCGGAGAGCCCGGCCGCCCCCTGGCTTCAGCTTCCGCGCTCCTTTGCCGGTGAGCTGCCGGTCACGTGTCCTGGTGGCCTCTGGCTGCACGCCGACGGCTGCTGCAGCAAGGCCTCGCGGGTCGCGGTGGAGGTCTCCGTCACGGGCAATGTGGCCCTGGCCCGCGGCTGGCAGATGTTTGCCGGCGCGCGCGGTCTGAGCAGGCGGTGCACACTCCACTTCAAGTACGACGGCGCCGCGATCCTCTTCATGAGGGTGTACGAGGAAGACGGTCGCCGCGTAGGGTGCTGCCCCAAAGACAGCGGCGGTGACGATGTGCTTGGCCTTGGCGACGGCCGTGACGAGGATGAGGGCGAACTCGCCCTCGGTGACAGCCGTGGCTCGTCCAGCAACGGCGGCTCCTCCTCCGGCGAAAGCTCCAGCAGCGGCGGCTACGACCAGCCGCCACGTCGTCGGGCTCGCTTCGAGGACGGTGGCGGGTCATCCCGTCGCCATGCCCCAGTGAAGTGCGAGGAGGGCTCCGGCTGAGTCCGGGGGGGCGCTGGGAGCCGACCCTCGTGAGCAGCTGCGGGCGTGGGAGCCCTTTTGCTCGTCCTCTCCTTTCTTCCTGCATTTCAAGAAACAAGTATGGGGCCCTGCGAGGGCATGTAATGAACCATGATTTTCATGCCACTATGTCATGCTTATTGTTCCTATGTTGTGTTGTGGTATTCGTGCTTCATGTAGACGTAGAAAGATAAGTTAGCTTGATGCACCCGGGGTAGTCTCCTATCTCGTGAGGGAGCGTCCTCTGGCACCTGGTGAGGCCCCTCCGTTGCTAGCTCAGAGGCGGAGACCTTCACAGGCACTGGGCCTTGCTTCATGGGTAGAACTTCCGGAGGTGTTGGATGTTCCAGGCGTTCTGGATGGGGATCATGTCCTGCGTCTCCAGGCGCACGTCGCAAGGCCTGGAGACGCGGGCAATCCTAAACGGGCCCTCCCACATGGGTCGGAGCTTATGCAGCCCTTCCCTGGAGAGCACCCGCCTCAGGACGAGATCGCCCACCTCAAGCGTCCTGGAGCGGACGCTACGGCAGTGGTACTGCCACAGCGTCTTCTGGTACCTTGCCGCTCGGAGCGAGGCTTGGCGGTGGCGTTCCTCCCCCAACACGAGGTCCATCCCCCGCATGGAGTCCTGGCGCTCCTCGTCAAACACCAAGACCCGCGCGGAGTGATGCTTGACCTCGTGAGGGAGGACCGCTTCGGCTCTGTAGATGAGGAAGAAGGGAGTCTCGCCTGTCGGTTTGGTGGCGGTGGTGCGGATTGACCACAGCATAGACTGGAGCTCGTCGTGCCAGCCCCCGCTGCAGGCCTCGAGCTTCTTCTTGAAGGTCCTTGTCTTGAGGCCTCTCAAGACCTCCGCGTTGGCGCGTTCAGCTTGGCCGTTGCTTCTGGGGTGTGCCACTGAGGCATAGCATATCTGCGTTCCAAGGTTAGCACAATATGCTTTGAAGAGGTTGCTACTGAACTGTGAGCCATTGTCGGTGATGATGCGATTAGGGACTCCGAACCGGCTCACGAGGCCCTTGATGAACTTGACTGCGGAGCCGGCTGGGATGGTGCGGGCGGCTTCCACCTCCGCCCACTTGGTGAACTTGTCAATGGCGATGCAGAGGTTGTGGTAGCCCCCGAGTGCTCAAGGGAACGGTCCCAGAATGTCCAGCCCCCAGACCGCGAATGGCCAAGAGAGCGGAATGGTCTGAAGGCCCTGAGCAGGCTGCTGGATTTTCTTGGCGTGGAACTGGCATGCCTCGTAGGACCTTACTAGCTCGGCTGCGTCACTGAGCGCCATGGGCCAGTAGAATCCGCTGCGGAATGCCTTGCCCGCCAGAGTGCGCGACGACGAATGATGCCCGCAATCCCCACCGTGTATGTCAGCTAACAGATCGCATCCCTGCTTCCTGGAGATACACCGCAAGGAAACATCATTCGGTCGTTTTCGATACAGCTCACCGTCTTGAATGCAGTACACCATAGCCTGTCGGGCCACGCGCTCCGCGTCTTCCTCCTTCTCTGGCAGTGTTCCTTGCACCAGGTACGCCCTGAACTCTTTGATCCAGCACCCCTCCTGGGGCTTGAGTGCCAGGAGCAGGCGTGCTCCTCAGGTTGGACCGCAGGCAGGGGCTCCCGAGGCTGGTGGGGGGAAGCCGCTCCTGAGGCGGCGCCGATTCCGCAGCCGGAGGGGCTGCTGAAGGCTTGAAGAGTCTCTCTTCAAAGACGCCAGGCTCCTGAGGCAGGCGCCTAGACGCCCTCTTGGCGATCTCGTCGGCTTCCCTGTTCGTGCCGCAGGGCACGTGCTGTAGCTCCAGGCCCAAGAAGTGCTTCTCTATCTTGCGTACCTCCGCGAGATATGCCTCCATGTGCTCGTCCTTCGGCTCGTACACTTTGTTGCAGAAGTTGACGAGGAGCTGCCAGTCACCCTTGATGGTGAGGCATTTGTTGGGTTCTACGGTAGGGTGTGTCGACTGAAATTTAAAATTTTCCTACACACAGAACAACCAGTAACATGCTACGGGAATGGATCATAGATCGTTACCACTAGACACACGGTGTCGTGCAGCGGAAGAAGAGTTGGGGCAGCGTGTCCGCGTGGTTCGTCTCCTCTTCGTCCGATCTCCCTCGAACAGCCGGTCGTCGGATCCCACGTACAAGTTCACCGGAGCGGCGCAGGTGCACCGCCTCTAACGGTATCCGCGCGTGCAGGAGGAACGTCGTGCGGCGGACTGCTATGTCCGATCACACAACCGGCGGCGAGTGGAGGTGTCTATTCGCAACACATGCAAACCCTAGTGATAGCGCCGAAGTGATCAACCAAATGAGTGTGCCGCACCTCCACTTTATATAGGCGTCCGTCGCGGGCTCAACACTTGGGCCCCGCACGGACCCTAAAGCATATAAGTCTACTCCGCCACAATCCGAATACAGCTCGGACCACATCCGACGAGTGTCCTCGGATCCGACCTCGTAGGTTCCTTCCCTTAAGCGCGCGACCCTTAGGTTCAAGCCGGCTTGGTCGCAGTTTGGATCACCTCCGAACTGCACGGTTGGTAGCGCCCCCTAGCAGGGCATGCCGAACACCAAGCAGACTATGAAGCTGATTAGGCGAACCTGCACATCATACTTCCATTCCTTTTGCCAAACGATATATGTTGTCGGGCTCAAGGCGAGTCTGTCATCCTTATGCTAGCCCGACCTCTTTCTTGTTCCAATGATGCCGACCACAAACCGGATTATCTCATAATCCTTGTCGCATGGCCATGCTTATCCTGGTCGGATCACACGAGGGGCCCAAAGTATATCTCTCCTGATCAGAGGGGCAAATCCGATCTTGCTCGACCATGTCTCGCAGCATGGGTCTGGACAAGGCCGAAACCTACCTTTGTAACTACCCAGTCACAGAGTAGCGTTTGGTCAGCCCAAAGCAGGTCTGTCACCATCCCAAGTATATGTGCCAGCTCAAGTCTTAGGACATAGAACGTATGTTGTACTAGAGACTCACAGATGACATATCGCTGCGTCTCATAGTTGGGTCTGTCCGACTCGGACCTTATCTCGACTCGGATCTGACTATGTCGAATCCGACCAGATCCTTCCAAGTCCATATTATTCGGTTAGCATCCAATGCTCCATGGCTAGTGAGACCAAGCCATCGACCATGTCATATGCTAGTCTAGTCGGCTGCATCTCCACACAGCCCTTTCGACTAGGGACCTTTTAGGACAGTCATCATACAATGCATAGTCCCACAAACAAGTCACGTACTTGCTGATACACATCATTGATAATGTCCAAGGACTATCTTTATTCATAAACACATAAGAAATATCATCATACATGATTGCCTCTAGGGCATATCTCCAACAGTGTTTCACTCCCAAGGCTACCGCAGCCTTAAGGCCGGCGATGAGGCCTTCGTACTCCGCGATGTTGTTGGAGACCTTCTCGCCCAGCTGGAAACAGAGCTGCACGGCGTAGTAGAGCTTGTCCTGGGTGGGCGAGATGAGCATGGCTCCAGCCCCCGCGCCCTGACGCGCGAACGCGCCGTCGAAGTACATGACCCAGCCATCTGGCGCTTCACTTCCTGGCGAGAGGGATCGGTTATCGCCTGCTTCGGGTTCTGGAGCGTCGGTCCATTCCGCCACGAAGATCTGGACCGAGCGGCGTGAAGATCTGGACCGAGCGCCTCGTCGACGTCTCGGAGAGGCTCACCACGCAGCTATCCACCATGGGCCTGCCAAGCATCAGGTTCTCTCACGACGATAGGATAATTGAGAGCGCCAGGGTGACCATGTTCTTCGAGGCCGTCCTCGACGCCTTGAAGCTACTCCATGACCGCCGAGCGACCCACCTGGCCAACGAGGCCCGGAAGCTTTGCCGGAGCGTGCTCCTCAAGGTGCTCACCAAGGTGGCGTACAGGAACCCCGGCCTCGACCTCAGCCAAGACAGCTTGCCGGCAGATGCGAACCGCAGGGCACTTGAAGAGCTTGTCGCGCCCGTCGTCAGCCTGGTTGACCACGTCACGAGGGTGGGAGGCCAGCGCCGGGACTAGGCACTCTGCTTCCCCTTGCCGCCATGGATCCGTACCCAAAACAATTCCGCTTAAATTAGAACTGCGGTGACTATTAATGTAATATAACTTGCTATGTTTCGGATTGAATGCATGCTATCTTCCTCGTATGATTCCTCCTTCTACGGTACACACCCTACGCGTTACTGGGAAAGGCTTGCCGGTGCGCGCACCCTAGCCGCGATCGCTTTGAGGACGGATCCTTAGCAGCCTGCTGGGGGTGTCGCTGCTGGCAAGGCACCTTGCCGTTTCTAGTTCAGCCACTTGAGCCGTTGAGGGGACTCGAAACGGAGCAAGGGCGCATCCAATCCCGACAAGGTTCCTTTGCGTGCAGGTTTTCCTATACAAGAACCGAGACCATTCGAGGAAAATAATCTGGTATTAAAAGAAATTTGCTCGAAGTCTCGTGACTTAGCTTTC
This sequence comes from Triticum aestivum, assembly GCF_018294505.1. NCBI lineage: Eukaryota > Viridiplantae > Streptophyta > Magnoliopsida > Poales > Poaceae > Triticum > Triticum aestivum. The sequence continues at coordinate 162,256,411 of NC_057799.1, read as the reverse complement.
TGCTGCTATATTCTTCTTCGCAAGATGCCACCTCGAGCGTCGCCTATTGGCGTCCACACTCTCTATCCCCCCGGCAAACTTGTACGCGCGGGAACCTTCTGTCCTTTGCGAAAAAGAAAGAAGAGAAGATAGGAATATGGAGCCCTGGCGGCTCATTAGTGCTTGCCGGCCCTGTGCATCTCGAGAATGATGCTGAGGGCTCTTCCCGCGGTGGCGCCCGGGGTCACCAACGTCGCGGCGCCGTTCGTCGCACATGACCTAGGAGGACCACCGCGTGGGCGCCGGCGGGGCGGTCTTGGAGGTTGCCGCGCCGCCCATAGGTAGCACGGCCCTGCCCTTGGAGTGGCACAGGCGGACCGGCTCCAGATGAACCGTTCGCCGTGATCCCCTTCTTCTAGGGAGCCATGGTGATCGAGGAAACGACGTGCTAACCGCTAGATCGGGTTTGCAGAACTCTCCGCCCCTGCCTTGCGCGCCAAAGATGTTGGCGAGAACGACACCTACGGGACCGTGTGGATCCCTTCTACGGTTTGGCAGGGAAAAGGGGTGGTGCAAAGAGCACGACGGATCTTTACCCAGGTTCGGGCCGCTGAGAAGCGTAAAACCCTAGTCATGCTTGAGTGTATATTCTGTGTTCTTGAGCTTCGGCTCGCTGCTCCACATGCAAGCTGGGCCGAGAGGTTCAAAAGTATGAATCATCCTCCATTATGCCGTGGGCCACCTATTATATGTCCAAGGGGCTGCCACAGTGGCACATAGGAGGTGTAAAGTAGCTACAATATCTATGTTTATCACCAGCGTCTTAGGACAAATGCATTAAATGTGCTGCTTACGTGCTCTCTAGCTTTATCGGGGACGGGAATAGAGCCTGTCCCATCCGTCGCCGCCCCGCCCTGTCTCGACACGCGTCCACGCTGACGAGGCATGCCGTGCCAAGTTGGCTGGCCAGCTGCTGCGCTGGAGAGGTGGCAGGGTCTTCACGAACATCTGCATGCCACCACGCAGGTGCTCGCTAAGCTGGCAGGCCGGCCACTGCACTGGAGCGGTGACGGGGTGGCGGAGTCTTGCCGTGGTCTTGCCGATGTCCCCGGCAAGGATCTTGCCAGGGCCTCGTGGACGTCTCCGGCAAGGATCTTGCTGGGTACTGCGCCTTCTGGCCTTCACAAAGATCTGCACGCCACTACGCGCGCGCCCCTGGGTCTTGGCCTTAACGTCGTCGATGGTGTCAGAGCTCTCAACCACAAGGGTGGTGCTCTTGTTGGTGTTTTGTAAGTCGTCCCGGCAAGGATCTTGCCAGGGTCACGCAAGCCGTCCCGACAAGGATCTTGTCGGGGGTCCAGCTCGTCCTCTGTCCTCTGGTCTCTGTCTCGGCGGCATCTCTTCGCCTTGTATCTCATTTTTATCCTTGATCGCCCTCTTCATGCCTCGCCGTACGTGGGGCTACGACTGCCCATGCACAAGTATGGGGTGCTAAAGGGCCCAAACTTTAGTACACCGACAAAAGGTGATCTTGTGTTTGAATTAAAACAATTACCAGACACTTTGAAATATGCTTATCTTGATGAAAAGAAGATATATCCTGTTATTATCAGTGCTAACCTTTCAGAACACGAAGAAGAAAGATTATTGAAAGTTCTAAGGAAGCACCGAGCTGCTATTGGATATACTCTTGATGATTTAAAGGGCATTAGTCCCACTCTACGTCAGCACAAAATTAATATGGAACCTGATGCTAAACCCGTTGTTGATCACCAACGTCGGTTAAACCCGAAGATGAAAGAAGTGGTAAGAACGGAAATATTAAAACTTCTGGAAGCAGGTATAATCTATCCTATAGCTAATAGTAGATGGGTAAGTCCTGTTCATTGTGTCCCTAAGAAAGGAGGTATTACTGTTGTTCCTAATGATAAGAATGAACTTATTCCATAAAGAATTGTTACAGGCTATAGAATGGTAATTGATTTTAGAAAATTAAACAAAGGAACTAAAAAAGATCATTACCCTTTGCCTTTTATTGATCAAATGCTTGAAAGGTTATCTAAGCACACACATTTTTGCTTCCTTGATGGATATTCTGGTTTTTGACAAATACCTGTTTCTCAACCTGATCAAGAAAACAACACTTTTACTTGTCCCTTTGGAACTTATGCTTATAGACGTATGCCTTTTGGTTTATGTAATGCACCTGCTACCTTTCAAAGATGTATGACTACTATATTCTCTAACTTTTGTGAAAAGATTGTTGAGGTTTTCATGGATGACTTTTCTGTTTATGGGAAGTCTTTTGATGATTGTTTAAGCAATCTTGATCGAGTTTTGTGGAGCTGTGAACAAACAAATCTTGTCTTGAATTGGGAGAAGTGCCACTTTATGGTTAATGAAGTCATTGTGTTGGGTCATAACATTTCTGAAAGTGGTATTGAAGTGGACAAAGGTAAGGTTGATGCAATTGAGAAAATGCCATGTCCTAAAGATATAAAAGGTATTCGTAGTTTCTTAGGTCATGCTGGTTTCAATAGGAGATTTATCAAAGACTTTTAAAAAAATTCTAGGCCTATTACTAGTCTCTTGCAAAAGGATATTCCTTTTGTTTTTGATGATGATTGTCTAGAAGCCTCTGAAACACTCAAGAAAGCCTTAATCTCTGCACCTATTGTTCAACCACCTGATTGGAACTTGCCTTTTGAAATTATCTGTGATGCTAGTGATTATGCTGTTGGTGTTGTTCTAGGACAAAGAGTTGATAAGAAACTTAATTTAATTCATTATGCTAGTAAAACTCTAGACAGTGCTCAAAGAAATTATGCTACTACTGAAAAGGAATTCTTAGCAGTGGTGTTTGCTTGTGATAAATTTAGACCTTATATTGTTGATTCAAAGTAACTATTCACACAGACCATGCTGCTATTAAATATCTTATGGAAAAGAAAGATGCTAAACCTAGACTTATTCGATGGGTTCTCTTGTTACAAGAATTTGATTTACATATCATTGATAGAAAAGGAGCTGAGAACCCAGTAGCTGATAATTTATCTAGGCTTGAAAATGTGCTTGATGACCCACTACCTATTGATGATAGTTTTCCTGATGAGCAGTTAGCTGCAATAAATGTCGCTCACAGTACTCCTTGGTATGCTAATTATGCTAATTACATTGTTGCTAAATATTTACCACCTAGCTTTACATAGCAACAAAAGAAGAAAATTCTTCTATGATTTAAGACATTACTTTTGGGATGACCCACATCTTTATAAAGGAGTAGATGGTATTATTAGACGTTGTGTACCTGAGCATGATCAGGGACAAATCCTACGGAAATGTCACTCTGAAGCTTATGGAGGGCGTCATGCTGGAGATAGAACTGCTCACAAGGTACTGCAGTCTGGATTTTATTGGCCTACTCTCTTCAAGGATGCCCGTAAGTTCGTCTTATCTTGTGATGAATGTCAAAGGATAGGTAATATCGGTAAGCATCAAGAAATGCCTATGAATTATTCACATGTTGTTGAACCATTTGATGTTTGGGGATTTTATTACATGGGACCTTTTCCTTCCTCTAATGGGTATACACATATTTTGGTTGTTGTTGATTATGTTACTAAATGGGTAGAAGCTATTCCAACCAGTAGTGCTGATCACAACACCTCTATTAAAGTGCTTAAGGAAGTTATTTTCCCAAGGTTTGGAGTCCCTAGATATTTAATGAATGATGGTGGTTCACACTTTTTTCATGGTGCTTTCTGTAAAATGTTTGCCAAGTATGATGTTAACCATAGAATTGCATCACCTTGTCATCCTCAGTCTAGTGGTCAAGTTGAACTTAGCAATAGAGAAAGATTATCAATAGGTCCTGGGAGAATTGGTCTAAGAAATTAGATGATGCACTTTGGGCTTATATAACAGCTTATAAAAGTCCTATGGGTATGTCTCCTTATAAAATGGTTTATGGAAAAGCTTGTCATTTGCCTCTTGAGTTAGAACATAAAGCATATTGGGCAACCAAAGAACTCAATTATGATTTCAAACTTGCCTGTGAAAAGAGGTTATTTGATATTAGCTCATTAGATGAATGGAGAATCCAAGCTTATGAAAATGCAAAATTATTCAAAGAAAAAGTTAAAAGATGGCATGGCAAAAGAATGCAAAAGTGTGAGTTTGAAGTAAAAGAATATGTTCTTTTGTACAACTCTCGTTTCAGATTCTTTGCAGGAAAACTCCTCTCGAAATGGGAAGGCCCATATGTCATCGAGGAGGTTTATCGGTCTGAAGCCATCAAAATAAATAATTCCGAAGGTACTAACCCGAAGATTGTCAATGGACAACGAATAAAACATTATATCTCAGGTACGCCCATTAATGATGAAAGTGATATTATCCAAACTTTGACACCGGAAGAACACATAAAAGAGTCCTTCCGGAACACTCTAGAATCGTGAAAATAAGGAGGTACGTGATACGGTAAGTAAACAGACTACGAAAAATCCGCAAAAATATTTTTTATAAGTTTTGGAATATTTAAAAATTTAGGAAATAAAGAAACTTCCAGGAAGCATACCCTGGTGGGCACAAGACACCAGGGCGCGCCAGGCTGGGTTGTGCCCCCTGGGACACCTTCCGGACTCCGTTTTTCTTCCGTATGCTTGTCCTCCAAGATAAAAAAAATCTATATATACTCCCTGAACCTGTTAACCACCGTATCGCGAATCCTTTGTTCTCTTTTCTTGCTGTTTCCAGTCAGATTTATCAAGCCAGGCATCATGTCTTCCTGCTCCTCCAACAACATGGAAGAAGATGCTTGGTTGATGAAGATCGAGACGAAGAGGGAGGAGCCTATGGACGCCGTCAAGGGAGACAAGGGCAAGGAAGCTACCGTAGATCCATCCCCGGTGGCAGCACAAGCACTGCTAGCCGAGGAGGAGGAAGAAGATATCCTTAAGCCCTACCTTACTCACCTTACTCCTGCTGAGATTGAGGCTTTTCGCGTCATTGAAATAGTTCGCATACAAAATAAGTATCTCACTCGCGAAAATATTCTGCATCAAGAGCATATCATCCATCTCCGGAGCGTCATCCGTCGATTGGAGAATCTCTTGATCCTTAAGGACAGGATCACTTCATCACCAACATCACCTTCTTCACCACCAAAGGAGAATTGAGTATCGGGTATGGGCACTCCCCTTGGCTTCGGCCAAGCTTGGGGGAGGTGCCCCGGTATCGTATCATCCCACTATCTTTTTGCTTTTAGTTATTTTAGTTCAATGTTTTTGCTTTAGATGAATAAAAGTTTAGTTCAATCCTTTCTTCTTTGAGAGTTTTCCTAGTGATCTATCCTTGTAATCGTGTGCAAGTTATTTAATAAAGTTTAGTTTGAGTTTTTGCTTTCTTTACTTTCATGTTGCAATTAAAGAAAAGAAATAAGAAAGAAAGAGAGGAAGGAAAGAAATAATTAAAAGATCATATACTAATCCTATGGTAGGTGATGACACCACATAAGGAAAAGTATAAGTAGAAAATTTTATTAGAGATTGACAAACATAGCATTAGTCAATGATGCAACTCATGAAAGAATTAATAAGGGAAGAGAATATTCACATATAAATATACTATCCTAGAAATATTTTGTGTTGTGAGCCCTCATCAAAATATTATATGCCAAAATTGTTGACATTGGACAAGGAAGACAACTTAATGGTTTATGTTTTTTATATTCACATAGTAGTCATATTGTCATAGATCCTTCAACATGTGGTGCTTGCCCCCTATATTTGCTAGCCAAAAATTCCGCACTAAGTAGAGATACTACTTGTGCATCCAAAAACCCTTAAACCCAAATCTTATTTTCAGGTGCCCACCATACCTACCTAGGGATTGAGCAAGATCCCTCAAGTAAGTTGTCATCGGTGCAAAAAGGCAATAAAAATTGCTTCTAAATGTGTGAGATCATTTAGTGCAAGAGAAAATTGAGCGTTGCACGAACTTGTGATGGTGAAGAATAGAAGCGATAGACTGCATAATAAAGGTCGCTATCACAAGGGGCAATGTAACGTGACATTCTTTTGCACTAAGGGGTTGAGCATACAAACAAATAAGTGCATGGCAACCTCTGCTTCCCTCTGCGAAGGGCCTATATTTTACTTTTATGTATTTACTTTTATGCAAAGAGTCAAAGTTTTCCTTCTACTCCTTTTTATTTTTCTCCTTTGGCAAGCATCATGTGGTGAGGAAAGATCTAGGCACATATGTCCAGCTGAATATAGATAGCATGAGTTATTATTGTTGACATCACCCTTGAGGTGAGTACGTTGGGAGGCGAAACTTTAAGCCCCTATCTTTCTATGTGTCCGGTTGAAACGTTTTGCTCATGTGTACGCGGTGAGTATTAGCAATCATAGAAGACTATATGATGGTTGAGTATGTGGATTTGCCTAAAGGCTCCGATACGTGACCCTTCCTGAAAAGATGATGAATTATAGTTGCAAAGTTGACTGAGAAACATAGTTTGTTGGTTTTTAATAGAGTTTTTGCTTTATACTTCGATTGTGTGATGAATTGTTACTTATTCATGAGAAGTATATGATAAAAGTTCTATGATAAAAGTCTTATGTTTAATTTTGTTGCTGTTAATAATCAACATGATGCTTCTATGTCTGTATTTTGTTTTTATCGACACCTCTCTCTCAAAGCATGTGGACATGTTTTTCGATTTCGGTTTTCGCTTGAGGACAAGCGAGGTCTAAGCTTGGGGGAGTTGATACGTCCATTTTGCATCATGTTTTCTTACTGTTATTTATAATGTTTTTATCCATAGTAATGCTTTTTGGAGTAATTCTAATGCATTTTCTCTCATAATATGCAAGGTATACACAAAGAGGGAGAATTCCGGCAACTGGAAATCTGGACCTGAAAATGCTACGTCAGGCTACCTATTCTGCACAACTCTAAATGAGCTGAAACTTCACGAGGATTTTTTATGGAATATTTGAGAATTATTGGAGCAAATAACTACCAGAGGGGGCCCACCAGGTGGGCACAACCCACCTGGGCGCGCCAGGGAGCCCAGGCGCGCCCTGGTGGGTTGTGCTCACCCAGGCGGCCAGGCCCACCTATGGTGCCCAACTTCTGGTATATAGGTCATTTTGACCTACAAAAAATAAGGAGAGGACTTTCGAACGGAGCGCCGCCACCTCGAGGCGGAACTTGGGCAGGAGCACTTTTGCCCTCCGGCGGAGCGATTCTGCCGAGGAACTTCCCTCCCGGAGGGGGAAATCATCGTCGTCGTCATCACCAACAACTCTCCCATCTTGGGGAGGGAAATATCCATCAACATCTTCAACAGCACCATCTCATCTCAAACCCTAGCTCATCTCTTGTGTTCAATCTTGTTACCAGAACTATAGATTGGTGCTTGTGGGTGACTAGTAGTGTTGATTACATCTTGTAGTTGATTACTATATGGTTTATTTGGTGGAAGATTATATGTTCAGATCCAATATGCTATTTAATACTCCTCTGATCATGAGCATGTTTATCATTTGTGAGTAGTTACTTTTGTTCTTGAGGTCACGGGAGAAATCATGTTGCAAGTAATCATGTGAACTCGATATGTGTTCGATATTTTGATAGTATGTATGTTGTGATTCCCTTAGTGGTGTCATGTGAACATCGACTACATGACACTTCACAATATTTGGGCCTAAGGGAATGCATTGTGGAGTAGCAATTAGATGATGGGTTGCGAGAGTGGCAGAAGCTTAAACCCCAGTTTATGCACTATTCCGTAAGGGACCGATTGGATCCAAAAGTTTAATGCTATGGTTAGAATTTATTCTTAATACTTTTCTCGTAGTTGCGGATGCTTGTGGGAGGGTTAATCATAAGTAGGAGGTTTGTTCAAGTAAGAACAGCACCTAAGCACCGGTCCACCCACATATCAAATTATCGAAGTAGCGAACACAAATCGAACCAACATGATGAAAGTGACTAGATGAAATTCCCGTATACCCTCAAGAACACTTTGCTTATCATAAGAGACCGTTTTGGCCTGTCCTTTGCCTCAAAAGGGTTGGGCTACCTTGCTACACTTTTGTTACTACTATTGTTACTTGCTCGTTTCAAATTATCTTGCTATCAAACTACTCTGCTACTTATAATTTCAGCACTTGCAGACATTATCTTGCTGAAAACCACTTGTCATTTCCTTCTGCTCCTCGTTGGTTTCAACACTCTTACTTATAAAAAGAGCTAAAATTGATCCCCTATACTTGTGGGTCATCACCTGTCCCTTTGTAGTAGAAACACTCAGTCTCAAGCTTGGGTCTAGCTTTGGGCTTCTTCCTAGGAGTGGCAACTTGCTTGCCATTCTTCTTGAAGTTCCCCTTCTTTCATTTTCCCTTTTTCTTGAAACTAGTGGTCTTGTTAACCATCAACATTTGATGCTATTTCTTGATTTCTACCTTTGCCGATTTCAGCATCGCGAAGAGCTTGGGAATCGTTTTCGTTATCCCTTGCATCTTATAGTTCATCACAAAGTTCTATTAACTTGGTGATAGTGACTAGAGAACTCTGTCAATCACTATCTTATCTGGAAGATTAACTCCCACTTGATTCAAGCGATTGTAGTACCCAGACATTCTGAGCACATGCTCACTAGCTGAGCTATTCTCCTCCATCTTGTAGGCAAAGTACTTGTCAGAGGTCTCATACCTCTTAACATGGGCATGAGACTGAAATATCATTTTCAGCTCTTGGAACATCTCATATGCTCCATGGCGTTCAAAACATTTTTGAAGTCCCGGTTCTAAGCCGTAAAGCATGGCGCACTAAACTATCAAGTAGTCATCATACCGAGCTTGTCAAACATTCATAACGTCTGCATCTGCTCCTGCAATAGGTATGTCACCTAGCGGTGCATCAAGGACATAATACTTCTGTGCAGCAATGAGGATAATCCTCAGATCACGGACCCAGTCCGCATCATTGCTACTATCATCTTTCAACTTATCTTTCTCTAGGAACGCATTAAAATTCAAGGGAATGGTAGCACGGGCCATTGATCTACAACATAGATATGCAAAAACTATCAGGACTAAGTTCATGATAAATTAAGTTCAATTAATCATATTACTAAAGAACTCCCACTTAGATAGACATCCCTCGAGTCATCTAAATGATCACGTGATCCATATCAACTAAACCATGTCTGATCATCACGTGAGATGGAGTAGTTTTCAATGGTGAACATCTCTATGTTGATCATATCTACTATATGATTCACGTTCGACCTTTCAGTCTCAGTGTTCCGAGGCCATGTATGTACATGCTAGGCTCGTCAAGTTTAACCCGAGTATTCTGCACATGCAAAACTGTCTTGCACCCGCTATATGTGAACGTAGAGCTTATCACACCCGATCATTGTGACACCCAAAATTTCATTTGGATTTTTCAAAAAAAATTATTTGACTTAAGGGAGGTGATATAAGTTTTTCCTTCAAAAGAACCCTCCCTTTCAAAATATTTTTATGGCAAGAGTTTTATTTGGTTTCACCCAAGACTTGATTTTGGTCTTGGAGATTCTTTCTTTTTATTTGGACTCAAACCAAAATACTTCTCTCTTGGAAAAATGTCTTTTGACAATTTCTTGAAAAGCCCTATAGCTTTTGGAATGATCTTTTCCCACTTTCAACAAATCTCCCTTGCCATGACCTATGTACAAATCCTCTTCCATAAACCTTTCCCCACCTTTGGATCATGATGTACCTCAACTACAGCAAGTTGAACCTCTCCATATATTTATTTTTCCACTTATTTCTTATCAAAACAATTTCTACCTTATATCTTGATCCTTGGAGATTTACAAAGGAGCTACCCTTTCTGTTTTGATTTTTGCCCCCAAACCAATTTCCCTTCCTAGTCCTTTGAACCCTCAACCAAGATCCATGAAGATCCACTGGTCTTCAGTTCAAAATTTTCAAACTAGACTTGCTGCAAGTTTGGACCAGATTTGCCAAATTTGATGAAATTCATTCAAATCCTTCTCCAAAAATTCTGAGAAAAATCAGGCAGCCTCTGGGTGCATTGAGAGGTCACCTCACCAAGTCCCAGCTCCAGGAAAATTTTTCTGCTTGCCAAATCATTTCATCGAACACCTGCTGGGCACTGTTGCTATCAAGTTCAGTCAACTTCAGTTAACAGTGGCTGAAACCACTGTCGTTTTCTTCAGTGTTCGATCTCAATCTCGCCAGTGCCCCGGTGTCGCCTTGCTCCCCGTCCCCTCCCCCTTGTTCCTGCGCCGCACGATCCCCTGGAACCTTGCGGACGTCGGCGACGAGCAGGAGGAGGTGCGCCGCCCCGTGACCGACGCCAGCGGCGGCTTTGCGGCCGCCAGAGAGAGGCGCAGCGCAGACGGCGCCACCCAGCGCCGCCCAAGCCACCGGAGATCGCCGCGTGGTCTTCCACTCCCCAGTGCGTGCTGCCACCCTCGTCGTGAACCGCTGGGCGCGGAGCACGCTCTCTGCCACCGTCGTGCCCGTGCGGCCACCCCACCGTGGACCGGCGCCATTACGCCATGCCCGACCGAGTTTAGCAGTGGAACGGGACCAGTAACTCCCACTGATGCTGCCTGGCCACCTAAACCCCCTGCCAATCCACTGCCTCGCCGTAATTGCTCGCCGGAGATTCTCCGTTCACGGCCACCCCCTCGAGCCGCCTATAAATAGAGGCCCCGAGCTCCAGCTAGTACCCACACCACCTCTGCACTCCACCAAGACCCTGCCTAGCCACTGGAAGAGCCCCGAGGAAGTCTCCTTCCTCAACTCCGGCCGCCGCGACCCGCCACGGGATCCAGCTCGATTCGCTCCCGTGCGTGCACCTCTGCCTCCCATCTCTTGCCAGTAGCTCTCTAGTGCATCCCTCCTTCTGACCCGCGCTTCAATTCGAAGTTTGCAGCACACCACCGGAGTTCCCCACCATCGCCCGAGCCGCCGTCCGCCGGAGAAAGTGTCGCCGTCGACGTGGTGCTCCCCGACGCCCAAGTCCACCACCCACCGACGCGGAAGGACACGCTGAAGCTCTTGGTACACTCCGATCTCCCTGTCTCGCCGTGGTTCGACGCCGGCGACCACCGCAGTCTTCGGGCGCCGGCGAACTTTTTAAACCTGACATGTGGACCCCCCCTGTCAGCCTCTATTCTCTTCTCCCTCGAAATGTTTTCTGTTGGCGCCTTCGGGCAAATACGTTTTCTCTGTGGGCTTGCGCGTTTCTATTCGAACCGTTTTCTGTTTTCTCAGTTAAACCCCTGGAACTTTTCTGTTTCATTACAGATGAGTCCCTGGACAGAAACCCTTATAACTTTTTAATAAAAAGTGATTTTTGAGTGATTCTTTTTCTGACAGTCTTATAATTTTGTCTAGTTTTTTATGGGATTTATTTGGAAAATTTTTGGAACAACTTTTATGCACGCGTTGGTTTTCACGTTAGTATGCATTTTTCGCTATACCGTAGGTTCCGGGAGAGGTGACGGAGCCGCGAACTTCGCCGAGCTAGACTCCGACTTCTCCGAACCAGGCAAGCATGTTTGAACCTTTGATATGATGGGTGTTTTGCATGTTTGCTTGAATGGTTTGTGCATGGCATATGAGCATCGGTGAGCATCTCGTTGCAGGTAAGGCAACTATCCGTGTGCTCCAAAGTTACTGTGATCTCTGATGAGAGATGGCCTAGTCATGTGGTGACATGAAAGGCAGTAAGGTGGTATTGTTGTAGCATGCCAGCCTTACGATATCCGATAAATTCCGACGTTAACGTGAACTGAGTCACGTTATCGTTCTTCCCCTTTCCGTGCCGCCACATGTTTTCTGCCAAGAATGCGGTGTAGTAAGTTGGTAACCTCTTTCCGTGTACACACCAAATAGAGGGGCCGGGATGAGGGTTCCATGGCCCTGGATTAAAGCCAGTCATCCGGTCAGGGGGCATGGGTGTTTCCGGTTGGGACCGAGAGGGGGGCACCCCTTAGAGCGCGCGTATATAAATTTGATCCCATGCTACGCGAGGTTGTAGCCTCCCCGTCTCAAGGTTTTTCTTGAACGTTGCCGAGGGTGATTCCTGGCTTCGGAATGTTGAATGGGTGTGTACTGGTTAGACGTGTTTCTTCCAAAACACCGTAGACGGAACTAGTCCCCGTGACTACTGAAATCCGTTGGCTGTGGTTAAAGTACAAACTCTGCAGAGTCAAATCCTTCCGAGTCATCGTATCCATGGTCCAGTAACGTGATCAGCGTATCCATGTCTATGTCGTAGCCTCGTGGTATATTCTTCTTTCCGGTAAGCGAGCATGAGTAGTAAACTTAGCTGAACGTTATTCCTGTGGATGGACTAACCCTGTTGTTTATCTCATGTCTGATTATTCTCTTGATACGATTTAAGATTCATGAGTTACTAAGTTATGAATATAAGCCCTTTATGTGATGTCGCTCAGACGTCTGACTGTGGCATGTTTGTCTCTTACTTTCAATATAAGCCCTTTATGTGATGTCGCTCAGACGTCCGACTGTGGCATGTTTGTCTCTTATTTTCAATATAAGCCCTTTATGTGATGTCGCTCAGACGTCCGACTGTGGCATGTTTGTCTCTTACTTTCAATATAAGCCCTTTATGTGATGTCGCTCAGACGTCCGACTGTGGCACGCACTGTATTTTATTTTCTGTTATAAGCCCTTTATGTGGTGTCGCCCCGACGCCCGACTGCGGCATTATTATTCTTGCAGTTTCCTCTCGAGGAGTCATTCAGACCCTCGTTTGGCACCCAGTATTTATTTTGGGATTTCGGGAGGACTACCGCCCGACTTCTCTGATATTTCCCCATGCATTATTGTCTCTATGTCTGAACGCACTTGTTATTCTGTTCATATGCTTCATGTTTACATTTGTTATATCTTATGTCCGAACTGTCTTGCGAGTACTTTCATAGTACTCACCTGGCTTGTTGATTTGGCCAGATGTTGACGAAGGCGATCTCCTGGATGAAGAGTTTGATAGTGAGTCCGACGCCTAGAGGAATCCCAGTCAGTCCCGTGCGATCCTGGATATTGGTCACTTGTATCATATACGCTTCCGCCACCCGCAATAAGTCTCCTCGAGCCTCACTCCGACGCTCGAAGAGCTGTAGTTTTCAGGAGTCATATCACCCACTTCGCGGTGATATTTCCACCACCGTTGTTATCGTGAGTTAGTAGTTATGCCACCCTATCCGCCGTTATGTTTTATCGGCGTGCATGTAATAAATTGTTGAGCAGTCTCCGCTCAACCTTGTATTATATTCAGTACTCCTGGTATTTTTCTTCTGTGACCAAGGTATTGTCTATCAGTGAGAAGGAATTCTTCTCTACTGGTCCGTAAAAGGGATTGGTCTCTCAATAAATATTTTATTGAAAAACCGGTCGTGACAAGCTTGGTACCAGAGCCAGGCTGACTGTAGGAAGCCACTAGGTGCGATCGCTAATCGGTTATTAGTGTGTTTTGTGCTTTTTCATCATTTTGCAATTGTAGCTATTTTCTCTTGGTCATCATAAATTTATGACTTGACTACTCAGAATTTTTGCCTACTTTTGTAGATGGCTGGCAGCAACTGCGAGACTCGAGTGTTCACGAACGTGCCCGAGGGGTTTGTCAAACTCCTCGTCTCCATCACCAAGCTCGCGATCGGGCCAGCGACTCGTCCGGAGTTCACGCTCTATCAGCACAAGCTCAGCGACGACGTGTCTATGCACCAGGCCGTGGTGCAATTCAAGGGAGGACGTTCTGCGTCTCGCCACTTCCGTTTTGTGGGAAGGGCCATGCCTACGGAGAGGCATGCCATGCAGATGGCCGCCCGTGAGGCGATAGCTCGCCTTCGGGACATTCTTCCTATGATGAAGACTCGTCGCTACCGCTACCTCCCATGCCATGTGCCATACACTTGTCACTATGCATTCGCCTGCCATAGGGGAGAACGAGATGAAGCCATCGAGATGCTTGTGGAGTACCTCAAGGCTCTGGAAGAATCTTTCGACAACCTCGTGGATGATCTTGTGGCTGCCCGCATGGACTTAGTCCGGGGCGGTCCTGCCAGCAGGAAGGAGCTTCTCCACACGGCACCGCCTCTGACATTCGTCTCATCCTCGGCATCTTATGCACCGGCCATTTTGGCCACTGCTCGCCGTCTGCCTACCACTGAGGAGTTCGACCGAGTCATCGCTCCTACTCCAGTCAGAGCTACACCGCCTGCCACACCCGCTCTGCCGCCTGTCGCCCCCGTACCATCACCGCAGCGCAGTGCTACGCGCCAGGAGCCTGCTAGAGAGGAGGTGGAGGTTGATTCTCCTGCACCGCTGAGTCTTGCCCTCGGCAAGGGAAAGGACATCGTCACCATCTCCGACTGACAGCGCCGAGTAGCCGCGCGTTATGTCTGCTTGTATGATGTGTTTTATCTGCACGCTAGTTTGTATTAGTGTGTTTGCTGCTTTCCGGAGGAGTATGCTAGTCTAAATAACATGTCAGGATTGTGTACGCACATCCTGAGTGTTGTATCGTGTGTTTGCTTTTCGCGTGTAAGATTTGGGTTAAACAGTTCGTCTCCATGCAAAATCGTTTATGCTTTCTTGAAAAATCTTGAGGTCTTTTAAGTTTTTGCCTTTGCAAGATTTTCCTTGTGCCACACAGTTCTTCTCATGAGTTTTGCAAAATAATACCCCAGACTGGAAAAATGTCTCGTCCGTGGACTCGTTCCATGCCCAATCAGCCAGAAGAAGCTTATGGGACACAGACTAGCAAGAACTTCACTCAGGGTCAGTCCAGTCAACAGGACAGCGAAGCAGCCCTGTCTCAAGTATGCCGTCTCTTCGAACAAAGCCAACAACAACCACAGGAAGGGTCACCTGAACCATGTGACCAGGGAAGAAGTGCAGAATGCCCCAGACATCGTGCTCGGTACGTTCCCTGTCAACACAGTACCTGCCACGGTTTTGTTTGATTCTGGAGCTTCCCATTCGTTCGTTTCGAAGAGTTTTGTTTTGCAACATGGTTTTCCGACACTTCCCTTGGAAAAATCTATGATCATCAAGTCCCCCGGAAATAAGCAGATCGTTCAGAGTTACTGCCAAGGAGTGATCATTGAGTCCGAAGGACTAAAGTTCCAAGCTAATCTCATCGTGTTGGAAAATAAAGGACTGGATGTCATCCTAGGGATGGACTGGTTGACCACCAACAAAGCATTTATTGACTGTTTCAATCGAACTGTGATCCTCACTCATCATCACGGCAAGACAATAAAGGTCACAGCTCAAGAAAGACCACGGTCACGACAACCAAAGCTGAACAAAGTGGACATGTCAGAACTGAGAAAAGTTCCAGTGGTATGCGAGTTTCCTGACGTGTTTCCTGAAGAACTACCAGGCATGCCACCAGACCGAGAAATAGAATTCAGCATCGAACTAGCACCTGGCACCGCTCCCATCTATAAGAAACCTTATAGAATGGCACCCTCAGAATTGGTAGAGTTGAAGAAGCAGATAAAGAAATTATTGGACAAAGGCTTTATTCGAGCCAGCTCCTCACCATGGGGTTCGCCAGTTTTATTCGCCAAGAAAAAGGATGGGACACTGAGACTGTGTATAGACTATCGAGCCCTCAATATGGTCACCATCAAAACAAATATCCGATGCCACGGATAAATGATTTGTTTGACCAGCTCGCACAAGCCAAGGTGTTCTCAAAAATTGATTTGAGATCGGGATATCATCAATTGAAAGTACGGACAGAAGATATCCCTAAAACAGCATTCACCTCCAGATACGGATTATATGAGTTCACAGTGATGCCTTTTGGACTAACGAACGCACCCGCATACTTCATCCACCTCATGAAAAAAAGTGTTCATGAAATTCATGGACAAATTTGTTGTAGTGTTCATTGACGATATTCTGGTATATTCAAGGACACCAAAAGAGCATGCTGAGCATCTCAGAATTGTTTTGGGAGAATTAAGGAAACATCAATTGTACGCCAAGTTTAGCAAGTGTGAGTTTTGGCTAAGGCAAGTTGGTTTCCTAGGCCATATATTGAACCAAGAAGGCGTGGCCGTAGACCCAGAAAAAGTCAAAGCCATACTTGACTGGAAGCCACCCGCCAACGTTACAGATGTGCGGAGTTTCCTGGGAATGGCCGGATATTACAGAAGATTTATTGAAGGATTCTCCACTGTGGCAAAACCAATAACACAGTTGCTCAAGAAAGACAAGAAATTTGTATGGACGGAAGCATGCGAGAAAAGCTTCCAAGAACTTAAGAAGAAGCTAACAACCGCACCGGTATTAACCGTGCCAAACATACACAAGAGTTTTGAAGTATATTGTGACGCGTCCCGAAAAGGCCTCGGATGTGTACTAATGCAGGATGGCAAAGTTGTCGCGTATGCCTCCAGGCAGCTGCGAAAACATGAGGAAAATTACCCAACACACGACTTGGAGCTAGCAGCAGTCATACATGCACTCAAGGAGTGGAGGCACTTTCTGTTGGGAAATCGCTGTGAAATATATACGGACCATAAGAGCCTCAAATATATTTTCACACAGCCAGAGCTAAATTTACGCCAACGACGCTGGTTGGAATTGGTCAAGGACTATGATGTCGACATTCACTACCATCCAGGGAAAGCAAATGTAGTGGCTGATGCCCTTAGTCGAAACCCCAGCCCGGACAACGACGGTCCGCAAAACTTGAGGCCCGAGTTTCAGCAAGAGTTCGCTAGGCTCAACATGGTGTTAGTCTCGGAGGGCACCGTATCAAATCTGGAGATACAACCCACCCTAATGGAGCAAATTAAGAAGGCACAACAAGGACATCCCAGCATCGAAGGAATAAAGAAGAAAATGAACTTTGATAAGGCCTCAGAGTTCGTCACAGACAGTGAAGGAATATTATGGTACGGAGACAGGCTTTGCGTACCTAACATTGAGGAACTCAAGCAACAAATCCTAACCGAAAGCCACACCACTCCATACTCGATCCACCCTGGAGGAACCAAAATGTACAAGGACATTCAGGAAAGACTTTGGTGGCACGGTATGAAAAGGGATATAGCCACATTTATTGCTTGTTGCGATTCATGTCAGCGCATCAAGGCCGAGCATCAAAAGCCAGCAGGGCTACTCTAGCCAAACAGGATACCTGAGTGGAAATGGGATGAGATTGGGATGGACTTCATCGTCGGACTACCTCGATCGCAACACGGAAATGATGCCATATGGGTCATCACAGATAGGCTAACCAAGGTAGCCCATTTCATTCCCGTAAAGACGACCTACTCCACACAAAGGCTAGCCAAGCTTTATCTCTCTCGTATAGTCTGTCTACATGGAGTCCCAAAAACTATAATATCCGACCGAGGCACTCAATTTGTCTCAAAATTTTGGGATCACTTGCAACAAGCTCTGGGCACGCAACTAGCATTCAGTACAGCGTACCACCCTCAGACTGATGGACAAACGGAATGCGTAAACCAAATCTTAGAGGACATGCTGAGAGCCTGTGTGCCCACCTATGGATCCAGTTGGGAAGAAAGTTTGCCGTATGCCGAGTTTGCTTACAACAACAGTTACCAGGCCAGCCTGCAAATGGCACCCTTCGAAGCATTGTACGGACGGAGGTGTCGTACCCCACTAAATTGGTCAGAGACAGGAGACAGTCGTATCTTCGGCCCAGACATGCTCAAGGAGGCCGAGGAGAAAGTTAAGCAGATCAGGGACAGACTCAAGACAGCGCAGAGCCGACAAAAGAGCTATTACGATCAAAAGCATCGTGAGGTCAGCTTTGAACCCGGTGACTCTGTATACCTACGAGTGTCACCTATGAGGGGCCTGCAACGGTTCAAAATTAAGGGGAAGCTAGCCCCGAGATTTATTGGACCATTCTGTATAATTGCACGAAGAGGCACGGTAGCCTACCAACTAGACCTACCCAAGGAGCTGTCGGACGTCCACGATGTGTTCCACGTCTCACAATTAAGGAAATGTATGAGTAACCCGGAAAAGCATGTGTCACATGAAAGCATTGATGTGCAACCAGATCTCACCTACAGAGAGCGTCCAGTAAAGATTTTGGAAGAGTCTGAACGGAGGACCCGACAGAAAACAACTAAATTTTTCAAAGTTCAGTGGAGCAACCACACTGAGGATGAAGCGACATGGGAAAGGGAAGATTTTCTTCAGGGAGAATATCCATATTTGTTCGAGGATCAGCTGAAATCTCAAGGACGAGATTTTTCCTAAGGGGGTAGGTGTTGTGACACCCAAAATTTCATTTGGATTTTTCAAAAAAAATTATTTGACTTAAGGGAGGTGATTTAAGTTTTTCCTTCAAAAGAACCCTCCCTTTCAAAATATTTTTATGGCAAGAGTTTTATTTGGTTTCACCCAAGACTTGATTTTGGTCTTGGAGATTCTTTCTTTTTATTTGGACTCAAACCAAAATACTTCTCTCTTGGAAAAATGTCTTTTGACAATTTCTTGAAAAGCCCTATAGCTTTTGGAATGATCTTTTCCCACTTTCAACAAATCTCCCTTGCCATGACCTATGTACAAATCCTCTTCCATAAACCTTTCCCCACCTTTGGATCATGATGTACCTCAACTACAGCAAGTTGAACCTCTCCATATATTTATTTTTCCACTTATTTCTTATCAAAACAATTTCTACCTTATATCTTGATCCTTGGAGATTTACAAAGGAGCTACCCTTTCTGTTTTGATTTTTGCCCCCAAACCAATTTCCCTTCCTAGTCCTTTGAACCCTCAACCAAGATCCATGAAGATCCACTGGTCTTCAGTTCAAAATTTTCAAACTAGACTTGCTGCAAGTTTGGACCAGATTTGCCAAATTTGATGAAATTCATTCAAATCCTTCTCCAAAAATTCTGAGAAAAATCAGGCAGCCTCTGGATGCATTGAGAGGTCACCTCACCAAGTCCCAGCTCCAGGAAATTTTTTCTGCTTGCCAAATCATTTCATCGAACACCTGCTGGGCACTGTTGCTATCAAGTTCAGTCAAGTTCAGTTAACAGTGGCTGAAACCACTGTCGTTTTCTTCAGTGTTCGATCTCAATCTCGCCAGTGCCCCGGTGTCGCCTTGCTCCCCGTCCCCTCCCCCTTGTTCCTGCGCCGCACGATCCCCTGGAACCTTGCGGACGTCGGCGACGAGCAGCAGGAGGTGCGCCGCCCCGTGACCGACGCCAGCGGCGGCTTTGCGGCCGCCAGAGAGAGGCGCAACGCAGACGGCGCCACCCAGCGCTGCCCAAGCCACCGGAGATCGCCGCGTGGTCTTCCACTCCCCAGTGCGTGCTGCCACCCTCGTCGTGAACCGCTGGGCGCGGAGCACGCTCTCTGCCACCGTCGTGCCCGTGCGGCCACCCCACCGTGGACCGACGCCATTACGCCATGCCCGACCGAGTTTAGCAGTGGAACGGGACCAGTAACTCCCACTGATGCTGCCTGGCCACCTAAACCCCCTGCCAATCCACTGCCTCGCCGTAATTGCTCGCCGGAGATTCTCCGTTCACGGCCACCCCCTCGAGCCGCCTATAAATAGAGGCCCCGAGCTCCAGCTAGTACCCACACCACCTCTGCACTCCACCAAGACCCTGCCTAGCCACTGGAAGAGCCCCGAGGAAGTCTCCTTCCTCAACTCCGGCCGCCGCGACCCGCCACGGGATCCAGCTCAATTCGCTCCCGTGCGTGCTCCTCTGCCTCCCATCTCTTGCCAGTAGCTCTCTAGTGCATCCCTCCTTCTGACCCGCGCTTCAATTCGAAGTTTGCAGCACACCACCGGAGTTCCCCACCATCGCCCGAGCCGCCGTCCGCCGGAGAAAGTGTCGCCGTCGACGTGGTGCTCCCCGACGCCCAAGTCCACCACCCACCGACGCGGAAGGACACGCTGAAGCTCTTGGTACACTCCGATCTCCCTGTCTCGCCGTGGTTCGACGCCGGCGACCACAGCAGTCTTCGGGCGCCGGCGAACTTTTTAAACCTGACATGTGGACCCCCCCTGTCAGCCTCTATTCTCTTCTCCCTCGAAATGTTTTCTGTTGGCGCCTTCGGGCAAATACGTTTTCTCTGTGGGCTTGCGCGTTTCTATTCGAACCGTTTTCTGTTTTCTCAGTTAAACCCCTGGAACTTTTCTGTTTCATTACAGATGAGTCCCTGGACAGAAACCCTTATAACTTTTTAATAAAAAGTGATTTTTGAGTGATTCTTTTTCTGACAGTCTTATAATTTTGTCTAGTTTTTTTATGGGATTTATTTGGAAATTTTTGGAACAACTTTTATGCACGCGTTGGTTTTCACGTTAGTATGCATTTTTCGCTATACCGTAGGTTCCGGGAGAGGTGACGGAGCCGCGAACTTCGCCGAGCTAGACTCCGACTTCTCCGAACCAGGCAAGCATGTTTGAACCTTTGATATGATGGGTGTTTTGCACTTGAATGGTTTGTGCATGGCATATGAGCACCGGTGAGCATCTCGTTGCATGTAAGGCAACTATCCGTGTGCTCCAAAGTTACTGTGATCTCTGATGAGAGATGGCCTAGTCATGTGGTGACATGAAAGGCAGTAAGGTGGTATTGTTGTAGCATGCCAGCCTTACGATATCCGATAAATTCCGACGTTAACGTGAACTGAGTCACGTTATCGTTCTTCCCCTTTCCGTGCCGCCACATGTTTTCTGCCAAGAATGCGGTGTAGTAAGTTGGTAACCTCTTTCCGTGTACACACCAAATAGAGGGGCCGGGATGAGGGTTCCATGGCCCTGGATTAAAGCCAGTCATCCGGTCAGGGGGCATGGGTGTTTCCTGTTGGGACCGAGAGGGGGGCACCCCTTAGAGCGCGCGTATATAAATTTGATCCCATGCTACGCGAGGTTGTAGCCTCCCCGTCTCAAGGTTTTCTTGAACGTTGCCGAGGGTGATTCCTGGCTTCGGAATGTTGAATGGGTGTGTACTGGTTAGACGTGTTTCTTCCAAAACACCGTAGACGGAACTAGTCCCCGTGACTACTGAAATCCGTTGGCTGTGGTTAAAGTACAAACTCTGCAGAGTCAAATCCTTCAGAGTCAAATCCTTCCGAGTCATCGTATCCATGGTCCAGTAACGTGATCAGCGTATCCATGTCTATGTCGTAGCCTCGTGGTATATTCTTCTTTCCGGTAAGCGAGCATGAGTAGTAAACTTAGCTGAACGTTATTCCTGTGGATGGACTAACCCTGTTGTTTATCTCATGTCTGATTATTCTCTTGATACGATTTAAGATTCATGAGTTACTAAGTTATGAATATAAGCCCTTTATGTGATGTCGCTCAGACGTCCGACTGTGGCATGTTTGTCTCTTACTTTCAATATAAGCCCTTTATGTGATGTCGCTCAGACGTCCGACTGTGGCATGTTTGTCTCTTATTTTCAATATAAGCCCTTTATGTGATGTCGCTCAGACGTCCGACTGTGGCATGTTTGTCTCTTACTTTCAATATAAGCCCTTTATGTGATGTCGCTCAGACGTCCGACTGTGGCACGCACTGTATTTTATTTTCTGTTATAAGCCCTTTATGTGGTGTCGCCCCGACGCCCGACTGCGGCATTATTATTCTTGCAGTTTCCTCTCGAGGAGTCATTCAGACCCTCGTTTGGCACCCAGTATTTATTTTGGGATTTCGGGAGGACTACCGCCCGACTTCTCTGATATTTCCCCATGCATTATTGTCTCTATGTCTGAACGCACTTGTTATTCTGTTCATATGCTTCATGTTTACATTTGTTATATCTTATGTCCGAACTGTCTTGCGAGTACTTTCATAGTACTCACCTGGCTTGTTGATTTGGCCAGATGTTGACGAAGGCGATCTCATGGATGAAGAGTTTGATAGTGAGTCCGACGCCTAGAGGAATCCCAGTCAGTCCCGTGCGATCCTGGATATTGGTCACTTGTATCATATACGCTTCCGCCACCCGCAATAAGTCTCCTCGAGCCTCACTCCGACGCTCGAAGAGCTGTAGTTTTCAGGAGTCATATCACCCACTTCGCGGTGATATTTCCACCACCGTTGTTATCGTGAGTTAGTAGTTATGCCACCCTATCCGCCGTTATGTTTTATCGGCGTGCATGTAATAAAATTGTTGAGCAGTCTCCGCTCAACCTTGTATTATGTTCAGTACTCCTGGTATTTTTTCTTCTGTGACCAAGGTATTGTCTATCAGTGAGAAGGAATTCTTCTCTACTGGTCCGTAAAAGGGATTGGTCTCTCAATAAATATTTTATTGAAAAACCGGTCGTGACAATCATCACGTGGTGTCTCGGCACGACGAACTGTCGCAATGGTGCATACTCAGGGAGAACACTTATAACTTGAAATTTAGTGAGGGATCATCTTATAATGCTACCGCCATACTAAGCAAAATAAGATGCATAAAAGATAAACATCACATGCAATCAAAATATGTGACATGATATGGCCATCATCATCTTGTGCCTTCGATCTCCATCTCCAAAGAACCGTCATGATGTCCATCGTCACCGGCTTGACACCTTGATCTCCATCAGAGCGTCGTTGTCGTCTCGCCAACTATTGCTTCTACAACTATCGCTAATGCATAGTGATAAAGTAAAGCAATTACATGGCGATTGCATTTCATACAATAAAGCAACAACCATAAGGCTCTTGCCAGTTGCCGATAACTTTTACAAAACATGATCATCTCATACAATAACATATATCACATCATGTCTTGACCATATCACATCACAACATGCCCTGCAAAAACAAGTTAGACGTCCTCTACTTTGTTGTTGCAAGTTTTACGTGGCTTCTATGGGCTTCTAGCAAGAATCGTTCTTACCTACGCATCAAAACCACAATAGTGATTTATCAAGTTTGTTGTTTTAACCTTCAACAAGGACCGGACGCAGTCAATTTCCTTTATGCAAAACTAGTTGCATGTCTGTCGGTGGAACCGGTCTCATGAACGTGGTCATGTAAGGTTGGTCCGGGCCACTTCATCCAACAATACCGCCGAATCAAAATAAGACATTGGTGGTAAGTAGTATGATGATCACCACTCACAACTCTTTGTGTTCTACTCGTGCATATCATCTACGCATAGACCTGGCCCTGATACCACTACTGGCGAACGTAGCATGCAATTTCAAAAAAAAAACCTACGCTCATGCAAGATATATCTAGGAAATGCATAGCAACGAGAGGGGAAGAGTGTGTCCACATACCCTCGTAGACCGAAAGAGGAAGCGTTAGCTTAACGCAGTTGATGTAGTTGAACGTCTTCGTGATCCAACTGATCAAGCACCGAACGTACGGCACCTCCGAGTTCTGCACACGTTCAGCTCGATGACGTCCCTCGAACTCTTGATCCAGCAAAGTGTCGAGGGAGAGTTTCGTCAGCACGACGGCGTGGTGATGGTGATGTGATCCGCGCAGGGCTTTGCCTAAGCACTACAACGCTATGACCGGAGGAGTAAACTGTGGAGGGGGGCACCGCACATGGCTAAGAGAACAATTGATGTGCTATGGGGTGCCCCCTACCCCCGTATATAAAGGAGGAGGGGAGGAGGCCGGCCACAAGGGGCGCGACATGGAGGGAAACCGACTAGGACTCTCTATCCTAGTCGCCCCCCCTTTCCTTTCTTTCGGAGGGGGGAAGGGGAAGGAGAGGGAGAGGGAGAAGGAAAGGGGGGTCGCGCCCCCTTCCCCTTGTCCAATTCGGACAGCCCATAGGTGGGCGCACCACCCCTTGTGGGCTCCCCTCTCTCTCCGCTATGCCCCATGATGGCCCATTACTTTCCCGGGGGGTTCCGGTAACTTCCCGGTACTCCAAAAAATACCCGAAACATTCCGGAACCATTCCGGTGTTCGAATATCATCGTCCAATATATCAATCTTTACCTCTCGACCATTTCGAGACTCCTCGTCATGTCTGTGATCTCATCCGGGACTCCGAACAATCTTTGGTCACCAAAACACATAACTCATAATACAAATCATCATCGAACGTTAAGCGTGCGGACCCTACGGGTTCGAGAACTATGTAGACATGACCGAGACATTTCTCCGATCAATAACCAACAGCAGAACCTGGATGCTCATATTGGTTCCTACATATTCTACGAAGATCTTGATCGGTCAAACCGCAATGACAACATACGTTATTCCCTTTGTCATCGGTATGTTACTTGCCCGAGATTCGATCGTCGGTATCCTCATACCTAGTTCAATCTCGTTACCGGCAAGTCTCTTTACTCGTTCCGTAATGCATCATCCCGTAACTAACTCATTAGTCACATTGCTTGCAAGGCTTATCATGATGTGCATTACCGAGAGGGCCCAGAGATACCTCTCTGATACTCGGAGTGACAAATCCTAATCTCGATCTATGCCAACCCAACAAACACCTTCGGAGGCATCTTTATAACCACCTTCTATTCCACCTATAGTGCTATGTCCATGGCTCATGCTCATGTATTCCGTGAAAGTTGAAAAGGTTTGAGAACGTCAAAAGTATGAAACAATTGCTTGGCTTGTCATCGGGTTTGTGCATGATTTGGATATTTTGTGTAATGAAGATGGAGCATAGCCAAACTATATGATTTTGTAGGGATAAGTTTTCATTGGCCGTATTATTTTGAGAAGACATAATTATCTTGTTAGTATGCTTGAAGTATTATTGTTTTTTATGTCAATATTAAACTTTTATTTTGAATCATGCAGATATGAACATTCATGCCACAATAAAGAAATTACATGGATAAATATGTTAGGTAGCATTCCACATCAAAAATTCTGTTTTTATCTTTTACCTACTCAAGGACGAGCAGGAATTAAGCTTGGGGATGCTTGATACGTCTCCAACGTATTTATATTTTTTTATTGTTCCATGCTATTATATTATCTATCTTGGATGTTTTATATGCATTTATATGCTATTTTATATGATTTTTGGGACTAACCTATTAACCTAGAGCCGAATGCCAGTTTCTGTTTTTTCCTTGTTTTTGAGTTTCGCAGAAAAGGAATATCAAACAGAGTCCAACCGAGCTGAAACTTTACGATGATTTTTTATGGACCAAAAGAAGCCCACAGAGTACCGAAGATGTACCAGAGGAGTCCCGAGGCCACCACAAGGGTGGGGGCGCGCCCCCCGTCCTTGTGGGCCCCTCGTGGACCCCCTGACTTGTCCCCGACGCAAAAATTCTTATAAATAGGGAAAACCCCGAAAATAAACCTAGATCGGGAGTTCCGCCGCCGCAAGCCTCTGTAGCCACCAAAAACCAATCGGGAGCCCGTTCCGGCACCCTGCCAGAGGGGGAAACCATCACCGGTGGCCATCTTCATCATCCCGGCGCTCTCCGTGACAAGGAGGGAGTAGTTCACCCTCGGGGCTGAGGGTATGTACCAGTAGCTATGTGTTTGATCTCTCTCTCTCTCTCTCTCTCTCTCTCTCTCGTGTTCTTAATTTGGCACAATCTTGATGTACCGCGAGCTTTGCTACTATATTTGAATCATATGGTGTTTCTCCCCTCTACCTTCTTGTAATGGATTGAGTTTTCCCTTTGAAGTTATCTTATCGGATTGAGTCTTTGAGGATTTGAGAACAGTTGATGTATGTCTTGCATGTGCTTATCTGTGGTGACAATGGGATATTCACGTGATCTACTTGATGTATGTTTTGGTGATCAACTTGCGGGTTCTGTGACCTTGTGAACCTATGCACAGGGGTTGGCACACGTTTTCGTCTTGACTCTCCGGTAGAAACTTTGGGGCACTCCTTGAAGTTCTTTGTGTTGGTTTGAATAGATGAATCTGCGATTGTGTGATGCATATCATATAATCAAACCCGCAGATACTTGTGGTGACATTGGAGTATCTAGGTGACATTAGGGTTTTGGTTGATGTGTGTCTCAAGGTGTTATTTTAGTACAAACTCTAGGGCTGTTTGTGACACTTATAGGAATAGCCCAATAGATCGATCAGAAAGAATAACTTTGAGGTGGTTTCGTACCCTACAATAATCTCTTCGTTTGTTCTCCGCTATTAGTGACTTTGGAGTGACTCTTTGTTGCATGTTGAGGGATTGTTATATGATCTACTTATGTTATCATTGTTGAGAGAACTTGCACTAGTGAAAGTATGAACCCTAGGCCTTGTTTCGAAGCATTGCAATACCGTTTTCGCTCACTTTTACCACTTGTTACCTTGCTGTTTTTATATTTTCAGATTACAAAAACCTATATCTACTATCCATATTACGCTTGTATCACCATCTCTTCGCCGAACTAGTGCACCTATACAATTTACCATTGTATTGGGTGTGTTGGGGACACAAGAGACTCTTTGTTATTTGGTTGCAGGGTTGTTTGAGAGAGACCATCTTCATCCTATGCCTCCCATGGATTGATAAACCTTAGGTCATCCACTTGAGGGAAATTTGCTATTGTCCTACAAAACTCTGCGCTTGGAGGCCCAACACGAGTCTACAATAAGAAGGTTGCGTAGTAGACATCAACCGTCAAGAACGAGGTTATGTTGACAATGCAAAAGCTCCAGATGCTCAATTCCCAGTCATTGCATCTTCTGAACATTGCTACCCTAGTGCTCTTGCCAAAACAGTCAGGGGTAACGCAACAAACGAGTTTAGCCCGATAAGCCTGATCTTTTTTTTTGCAAAGCTTGTCGCAAATATTCTAGCCATGAGTCCACAAGACTGCAACCAAAGATGCACACTCTTATTGCCCCATGCCAAAATGCTTTTATCAGAGGTCAATCCATGACAACTTCATGTACGTGCAGGCAATGACAAAACCCCTGAGGTAGCGTAGGAAACCTTCTCTGTTGATCAAGCTGGACATCTCAAAAGCATTTGACACTGTTGCGTGGGAATTTTTTAGGCTTTGGCGAGAAGTGGAGGTGCTGGATATCTATGTTCCTTTCCACGGCAATAGTGATGTTGGTTATAACTGGGAATAGCGATGCTTTTATGTCATTACCTTGTTGAAGGCATTACTCGGATATGCTCAAACTGGTTCTTCAGGGTGAAAACCTAGATTCTGGCCTTGGTTGGTAGGATCCGGCGACGGCGGCGCTTGAGCATTGATATCTTCCTGAAGGCGTTGTTGTTGAAGAATCTCGTCATCTTTGTGGTGTCATGAGATGGTTGGTGCGGATATGGTCATTGTTGTAGTTTGCCGATCGTGGATCTTAACGCTTTGAGTTTTTCTTTCTCCCCGCCGATGTATAGCTTTGGTCTTTTATGACTTTGCTATCTGCCGGCATATTTTGTGTGTGCGTGTGTTGGTGTTGGTTGTGTGCATCCTAGCTATGCAAAGGCCGGGTGTATGCTCTTTGGGTTTATATCTTCTTGATGCTCATTTTGAGCCAACTAAATCCATCCTTTGTCAGAAAAAGGCAAATAGAGCATGCATTAGAGCAACTCTAAC
This sequence comes from Triticum aestivum, assembly GCF_018294505.1. Classification (NCBI taxonomy): domain Eukaryota; kingdom Viridiplantae; phylum Streptophyta; class Magnoliopsida; order Poales; family Poaceae; genus Triticum; species Triticum aestivum. The sequence continues at coordinate 162,228,893 of NC_057799.1, read as the reverse complement.
CGATGCTCTAAAAATAGTGAAGGATCTGGTGGAGTAAACCCTGAGTGGAGTATTTTACTCCACTAAGTTTTCGCCGGACCTAACCAATCCCCTATATATAATGGAGTTATTTTTTTCTTTTGCATTTCATTTTCGGCCGCTGGACCACATTTCTTTGCTTCTTTATTTCATTCAACGACATTTTGATACATTTGAGTGCATAATTGACCAATTCTTCGCTACAAGAGCAAAACCAAAGAAAATAAAAACCATAATTAGACGTTTTAAAGGATATTCAACTTTCATAATTGCTCCCATTAGTTGGATTAATATCTTCTCTATGTCTTCATTGTTGATTCTCTCTATTGACTTCTCAATCTTGACACTTCTTTCTTCTTCGATTCGAACGAATTTGACGTTGCTTCGCATCTAGTATCATCTCTACCCTCTATTCTAGCAACGAGTGCATGAGCATCTAACAAATTTCTTGGTATCAATAGATCGCCGTATTCTTCTTCCCAATACCAAAACTTGCATCCATCCTACACACAAATTTGAGCGAACAATGAGCTACCGAAATTGCGCCGAATCCGGTGAACAACCGAATCCAAAAAAGCACATACCCCATCACTTTGCACTTGAAGAACACCCATCTGGGATGTTCCAGTGTGGTGGAAACTTGGCGCACCACCTGCCACAGGGGAGCCGACGAGCCGCTGGGCCAGCGTCGAGCCCGGGCGACAACCAAGCGTTTCTTTGCCGGTGAACCGCTGACGGTAGAGATCCGAGCGGCTAGAGGCCGATTCAATACCTGCATGTGGCGCGGAGGCGTTGTCGGGGCTGTGTGGTCCGGTACTCAGCCAATCCATAGCAAAGGCGCAGCCGGCGGCGGTCGGATGCGTCAAATCTAGTGGCGACGGCGGCAGCCTCAAATCTACCGGTTGTGGGCCGGCGACGGGATGGGAGAGGCCCAAATCCGGGCGGTCAAGGACCGCGGCGCAACCTACAGGCGTGCGCAGTGGCGGGCGGGGTTGGGAAGGACGGCACCGACGTAGATGCGACGTGGGAGCAGGGCGGGGGAGACAACGGAGTGGAGGAGAGTTTTTCCTCCAAGCCCGAGCGGTGAATTAAAAATAGAGGCGGGTGAGGATAATTTATCATCCGCTATCGGCTACTGGGGATCGGCTAGGTGCCGGTTAGAGGAGTAAAACCGAAACAAGTGGACACACATGAATGCAACTAAAGCCACAGTTTGACATTGCATGTGAACGCGGATACACAAAATTAGGGCAACCTATCTATACGAGTCTAATGTCTACATTCTCACAGCGACAAAATTCACAAACAATTTCCCAAAGAACATGTCTGACGGAGTAAAATGAGCCTCCAACGGCCAAGGCTGGAATCCCCAGGCCGAAAGCGACGCCCCAGAGCGGGAGGGTCGGATTCCTTGTTAAGGCGTAATAGAATCCTAGAATATTTCGGTGTCGTATTACTATGATTGATCGGACCTTGCTTGATTTCAGAGAAAAAACGCGACCGGAGGCTGTGACGGGCCGGGATAGGCTACTATATCGTGATATATAATAAATAAATAAACAAAACAAAAGACGAAACAGGCTGTCACGGGCCTCAGCTGCAATCTGCACAAATCGCGATGCTCTTTTTTAATCCAATGGTTGTGATAGCTGAGTTTTAGCAAAACCGCCCAAACAGGCAACCAACTCTGTTCGACCACTGTAATGGCGGCCGCCGCCACTGCCGCCACTGCCATCGCCGCCGCATGTTCGTCCAACGTCTCTGCTTCCTGCTCCGACTCCGACTCCGAGGATCTCCGACTCCTCCTCCCAAACCTCCTCCCCGCGTCCGCCGCCGCCGCCCCCTCATCCGAGGCGCAGCTCCACCAATTCCACCTCCCCGCGCTTCCGTCCCCCATCACCGTCCGCACCATCCCTTCCCTCGGGCTCACCTTCCAGCTCTGGCCCTCCGCCACCACGCTCCTCCGCTTCCTCCCAGCCTCCCCGCACCTCCTCCCGCGCCCGCCCGCCGCACACTGCCCGCTCAGCATCCTGGAGCTCGGCTCCGGGACCGGCGCCGCGGGCCTCGCCCTGGCGGCGGCTCTCCCGGCGCACACCGTCCTCTCCGACCTCCCCGCCGCGCTCCCCAATCTCCGCCACAACGCCTCCCTCAACGCGCCCCTCCTCGACTCCCGCGGCGGCTCCGTCTCCGTCGTGCCGCTCCCCTGGGGCGATGCCGCCGCGATGGGGGCCGTGGTGGCCCCAGCGCCGGCTTCTCGGTTTGACCTCGTCGTGGCGTCGGACGTGGTCTACTACGAGGAGTTGGTCGACCCCTTGATAGAGACGCTGCGGTTCTTCGTCAAGGGGGATGTGGTGTTCCTGATGGCGCACATGAGGAGGTGGAAACGCACGGATAAGAAATTCTTCGGGAAGGCCAGGAAGGTGTTCGACATTGAGGTGTTGCACAAGGATCCACCCCCCGAAGGCTGGCGCCATGGTCCGGTGGTCTACCGCTTCACAGTGAAGAAGCAGCGTCACAACAAGTGAAGAAGCAGCTTCCAAAAGGTAATGGATGTAATGTATGCTTGCTTATGCCCATGCTGATTCTACTGCACTGCAAGAATTAAACACAAAATGTTTCCTGTAAACGATGTGACATTGTGCAACTGAGGACAAAATTAAACAGGAAATCTTTCTTCCGAGCTCGGAACAGTATCACATTGTGCAACTAAGGACGAGAATTTAGTTGTATGCTGGTTTGGATTGTGCGTGTTAGAGTTATAATATAGGTCATGTACCCCTTTGTATTTATCCCGTTGTATAAGGGGTTTCCTGCATATGTTCCACACCTGTACATGTATATATATATCGGCCTATGGCCTCATGGGAATACAAGTTGCTTATTCCTAACATGGTATTAGAGCTTTAGGTTTTTTTTTCGCACGCGCAACTCGTGCTTCGATCCACTCCTGCCGTCGCCGCGTTCTCCCTTCGCTCGGCGTCGCTGCTCCATCTCCTCCCGCCAGGCGCCTCTCCTCCTCGATCGCCGTAGGGAGGCCCCCGATCGCGCCCAGCTGGTTCCGCTCGGCGGTCGTCTCCTCTCCCGCCAGGACTTCCGCCGCTCCCGCGCTCAGGCGCTCCCGCCGCTCCCGCCCGCCAGCTCCCGCCGCCCCCGCGTTCAGGCGCCGCTCCCGCCTGGCAACTCCCGCCGCCCGCCAGGTGCCCGCTGCTCCCTCCGTTCCCGCGCTCCAGTGCCTGGACTCCGCCCCTCCCGCCTGGACTTCGCATCCCCTTCCCGCGGCCGCCGATCTCTACTCAGATCGAGCATCCCGATTGGAAGGTCTGATCTCTGCTAAAAAAAAATGTCTGCTGCATCGGGCTATGTTGCTGTCCCTCGCTGTCCGGTGATCTTCGATGGTACTAACTACACCGAGTTCGCTGGCTTCATGCGCATTCACACGCGTGGCATCCGTCTCTGGGGTGTTCTTTCTGGCGAGGTCTGCTGTCCGCCACGTCCGGTTCCTCCGGTGGCCCCTACTCCGCCGACTCCACTGGTTCTTCCTCCGGATGCTAATCAGGCCGCCAAGGATGCGGCTAAGGTTGCTGATGAGGCTGCTGATCGTGCCTATGATGAGAGGGCTTTGGCTTATGAGGAGGCTCTTCAGACGTATCATGGTGCTTTGTCTGTTTACACCCAGTGGCTTGATGATGATGCTCGTGCTGCAGCTGTTCTCACTGCTAGTGTTCTGCCTCAGTTTGCTTCTGAGTTTCTGGGTCTTCCTACTGTCTTCCAGATGTGGACCTGTCTTTGTCAGCGCTATGAGCCCTCTGGTGATGCCTTATACCTTTCTGTGGTTCGTCAGGAGCATGCTCTTCAGCAGGGTGACTCTACTGTTGATGACTTTTATGCACAGAGTTCTGCTATCTGGCGCCAGCTTGATTCTCTCCGCAGTGCTGGTTGTCGTACTTGCCCCTGCTGCCAGGCTGTCCAGGCCGATTTGGAGTTTCATCGCGTCTACGAGTTCCTGTCTCGGCTCCGTAAGGAGTTTGAGCCCCGGCGTGCTCAGTTGCTTGCTCGTGGCCGTATTTCTCTCATGGAGGCGCTTTCAGAGATTCGTGCTGAGGAGACTCGCCTACGTGGTGCTGGTTTGCTGGAGGTTCCCTCTGTGCTCGCTACTCGGGTTTCTTCCACTCCACCTGCTGCACCGCCCCATTCTCGCTCGAGTGCTCCGCCGCTCTTGCCCACTCCTTCTGGAGGCTCAGGTCGCCCCCGTTCACATTGTGACTACTGCAACAATGATGGTCATATTGAGTCCCAGTGCTACACAAAGCGGAAACACCTGCGCAAGGCGCGATCATCCTCCTCAGGGACTTCGTCATCTCCCTCGCCAGCTTCAGCCATTGCTTTGACTGAGCAGGATATTCTGAGACTTAAGCGTCTGCTCGCGGCTTCAGGTTCTTCCTCGACGGGTACTGCTGGTTCTGTGACTGATGCTTCCCGCACTGAGCACCCGCCCTCTACACAGTCAGGTACATTCCCATGGGTTCTGGACTCTGGAGCTTCTTTTCATATGTCTTCTCATTCTTCCGCTTTGTCCTCTCTTCGCTCGCTGGATTCTCCTGTTCATGTCTTCACTGCTGATGGTACTCCACTTTCTGTTGCTAGTAGAGGCCATCTTTCCACTCCTTCTTATTCTGTTCCTGATGTTGCTCATGTTCCTCGACTTACCATGAATCTGTTTTCTGCCGGTCAACTTACTGATTCTGGTTGTCGTGTCATCCTTGATGTTGACTCTTGTTTTGTCCAGGATCGTCGCACGCACACTCTGGTTGGGGCTGGCCCTCGCCGCCGTGATTCTCAGGGTCTTTGGGAGTTGGACTGGCTTCATGTTCCTTCCGCTGCCACCACCATCGCCAGTCCCTCCGCTGCTGTCGCCTCTGTTACTGGTTCCTTCAAGCAGTGGCATCATCGACTTGGTCATCTGTGTGGTTCTCGGTTATCGTCTTTAGTTCGTCGAGGTCTTCTGGGGTCTGTCTCAGGAGATGTCTCTTTAGAGTGTCAGGGTTGTCGTCTTGGCAAGCAGATTCAGTTACCATATTCTCATAGTAAGTCAGTGTCTAAGCGTCCTTTCGATTTAGTCCATTCTGATGTATGGGGTCCGGCTCCTTTCGCTTCGAAAGGTGGTCATAAATACTATATTATTTTCATCGATGATTTTTCTCGTTACACATGGCTTTATTTCATGACTTCACGTAGTGAGGTGTTGTCTATTTATAAGCGTTTTGCTGCCATGGTTCATACTCAGTTCTCTTCACCCATTCGTGTTTTTCGTGCTGACTCCGCTGGTGAGTATATCTCTAAGATGTTGCGTGGTGTTCTTACTGAGCAGGGTACTCTTGCCCAGTTCTCTTGTCCTGGTGCTCATGCTCAGAATGGCGTGTCTGAGCGCAAGCATCGTCACCTTCTTGAGACGGCTCGTGCTATGATGATCGCCGCCTCTCTTCCTCCTCATTTTTGGGCCGAGGCTATCTCCACTTCTGTCTATCTCATCAACCTTCAGCCATCTGCTGCTTTGCAGGGCGGTGTTCCTTTTGAGCGTCTGTTTGATCGTTCTCCCGATTATTCGATGCTTCGCTTGTTTGGTTGTGTTTGCTATGTTCTTCTTGCCCCTCGCGAACGCACCAAACTGACCGCTCAGTCTGTTGAGTGTGTCTTCTTAGGCTACAGTGATGAGCATAAGGGCTATCGTTGTTGGGATCCTGTCGGTCGTCGGATGCGTATCTCTCGAGACGTGACTTTTGATGAGTCTCGTCCTTTTTACCCACGCCCATCTTCCTCGTCTTTTTCAGTGGAGGATATCTCTTTCCTCACTTTTCCTGACTCCCCTATCACTCTAGTCGCGCCTGTGCCTATTCGTTCCACTCCCTCTGCTTCTCCACCCCTCGTCGATTCGCCGCCACCATCTTCCCCGGTCTCCTCACCTAGCATGTCACCGGATTCTACACCTTCATCTCCGGTGACTTCTTCGTCGCCACCCCCTGATTCTACCTTGGCGATTCCTCCTTCTCTTGTTCCATCTCTTCCTCAGCATTACACTCGTCGTTCACGACCTGTGGATGCTTCCTTGGATGAGTCGTCCTCTTCCTCTCAGCCTACTTATGGCTTGCGTTCTCGTCCTCGTCCGCCTATTGATCGCTTTGGATTTCCCACCGCTGGTGCTGCTGTTCTTGAGCCGACTTCTTACCGTCAGGCTGTTGTTCATCCTGAATGGCAGTTTGCGATGGCAGAGGAGATTGCTGCTCTTGAACGCACTGGTACCTGGGATCTTGTTTCTCTTCCTCCCGGAGTCCGTCCCATCACTTGTAAGTGGGTCTACAAGGTTAAGACTCGCTCCGATGGTTCTCTTGAGCGTCACAAAGCTCGTCTCGTGGCTCGTGGTTTTCAGCAGGAGCATGGTCGTGATTATGACGAGACTTTTGCTCCTGTGGCCCATATGACCACTATTCGTACACTTCTTGCTGTTGCCTCTGCACGCCACTGGTCTATATCTCAGCTTGATGTTAAGAATGCCTTTCTTAATGGTGAGCTGCGTGAGGAGGTGTACATGCAGCCACCACCTGGGTATTCTGTTCCTGATGGCATGGTGTGTCGTCTTCGTCGCTCTCTCTATGGCCTTAAGCAAGCCCCTCGCGCCTGGTTTGAGCGTTTTGCTTCTGTGGTCACTACTGCTGGTTTTTCAGCAAGTGCTCATGATCCCGCATTGTTTATTCACCTTTCTCCTCGTGGCCGGACTCTTCTTCTTCTCTATGTTGATGGTATGGTCATCACTGGGGATGACCCCGAGTATATTGCCTTTGTAAAGGCCCGTCTTAGTGAGCAGTTTCTTATGTCTGATCTTGGACCTCTTCGCTACTTTCTTGGGATTGAAGTCTCTTCTACCTCTGATGGCTTTTTTATATCCCAGGAAAAGTATATCCAGGATCTTCTTGCTCGTGCTGCTCTTTCTGACGAGCGCACTGTTGAGACTCCTATGGAGCTCAATGTTCACCTCCGTGCTACTGATGGTGATCCTCTCCCTGATCCGACGCGTTATCGTCATCTCGTTGGCAGTCTTGTTTATCTAGCTGTCACTCGTCCGGACATCTCTTATCCGGTTCATATTCTGAGTCAGTTTGTCTCTGCTCCCACATCGGTTCATTATAGTCATCTCCTTCGTGTTCTCCGATATCTTCGGGGCACGATCTCTCACCGTCTCTTCTTTCCTAGCTCCAGTTCTTTACAGCTTCAGGCCTATGCGAATGCTACGTGGGCTAGTGATCCTTCTGATCGCCGTTCACTTTCTGCTTACTGTGTTTTTCTTGGTGGTTCTCTCATTGCCTGGAAGACGAAGAAACAGATTGCAGTTTCCCGTTCGAGTGCTGAGGCTGAGTTGCGAGCTATGGCTCTTTTGACGGCAGAGGTGACTTGGTTACGGTGGTTACTTCAGGATTTTGGTGTTTCTGTCACTACACCGACTATGCTCTTATCTGACAGTACAGGTGCTATTAGCATTGCGCGCGATCCTGTGAAGCATGAGCTCACCAAGCATATTGGTGTTGATGCTTTCTATGTGCGCGCTGCTGTGCAGGATCAGGTTATTGCTTTTTAGTATGTGCCTTCCGAGTTACAGTTGGCGGATTTCCTGACGAAGGCCCAGACTAGAGCGCAACATGGCTTTTATCTCTCCAAACTCAGTGTTGTTCCTCCACCATGAGTTTGAGGGGGGGGGGTGTTAGAGTTATAATATAGGTCATGTACCCCTTTGTATTTATCCCGTTGTATAAGGGGTTTCCTGCATATGTTCCACACCTGTACATGTATATATATATCGGCCTATGGCCTCATGGGAATACAAGTTGCTTATTCCTAACAGTGCGGGCGCTTCTGCTGGCCCTATATAGTTGATTTCGTGGTACATGATCAAAGTGTTGGATTCTAGTTCCAAATTTCATGAACCCTCACCTAAAATAATACATTGCCTGAACTCTATGGTTGTTTGACATTTTACACAGTTGCTTCGCAAGCAACGGACATGGCAAATTTTGTAGTTTGAGCTTTGGGCATGTCAAGTTTGTTTTATTCAGCGTTACCGTGGTTTAATACTGTTACTTCAGTATGATGGACCTCCAGTGAATATCTCAATGACATGGTGCTCTGTGCATTAGGGACGAATATGGGCATGTAAGATCTTATTTTACTTGACCTTAATTTACTCAGTGTTCCGCATCTTTTGTTTGGTGTTCTGGTATGAGTCAAAGAAACAAAATTCTATACCAACTATTTTTCATTTTAGTGGTTTATCTATTTGGTAATTTGCTCCCTTTTGTTATGGGGTACAGATATAATTATGTAGTTTATTACTTCCTTTTGTTATGGGAGTATAAATATGTTTGCATTATGGTAACAGTCCCAACACTTGAATAGTTCGGTGTAAGGTCGATTCAAGTAGGGCACATCTACATCTAGTTTCTCAATGCACAGTTGAGGGAGTGGAAGGGAACATAGTTCAACAAAAAGGTAACCAAAGATAAGCAGGAAGGACATATGCTCAGTGGTGTTTGTTCACTGTATCTACGGTTAGTAGGTTGTGAGAGTAGGCCTTCACCTGATGTAGTGCCAGAATTGATTTTAATTTTTATCGTCATGTGATGAAATATCCAAATACAAATGTGCAATTGTCTTGCTGAATACAACAACTGCCAACACCACTCTAGGTACTCACTCAGGATACATTCATTGCTTATGTTTTACAGGTAGCCAATCTATACACAAGTAACTGAATTAAACTGTTTGCAGCATCCAGCCAGAGTTAATAACAACATCTCTGCAGTTTAACTTTAGTGCCATTCTAATACAGTCGGCACCAAACAAAATCGAAAATGTTACAATGTTGAACATATAGAAAGGAACTGCCAGACTTAGTAGCCCACCTCTGGCAGCCGCACAGAAGGAGGTGAACTGGATGCATTGGTTGCAGTGTACGAGCTTGTTTTCCCATAACCATTGGACCTCTCCAGCTCCTGCTGCTTGAGTGTCCCATCAGATGAGGTGTATGAAAACCTGCACAGAGAAATTGGCGGTGCAAAGTACATGGCCACTGGCATCTTCGGGGGAAGGTTTGGCAATGGTGCTTCAAACTTCAGTACACTTATGACCTGACGAATCGAAGGTCGGAGATTGTAATCTGGATGTGCACACCATAGTCCAACAACCATCAAGCATGCTGCCTCTCTATCTTCTAATGCGCCATCAAGCCTGCTGTCAACTGCATTAAGAATCTTGTTTCTTCCATAGAGATCCCATACCCACTGAACCAATACGATCTTGTCATCGTCTTCCTTTAGCACAACTGGTCGCCTTCCACATGCAATCTCCAATGCAAGAATCCCGAAGCTGTAGACATCAGATTCTTTGCTTGCCTTGCCAGTGGTGACACACTCTGGAGCCATGTAACCCATTGTCCCAGCTAACACTGTAGTTTGCGAGGCTCGGTCATGGTCAATGAGTCGCGCGAGCCCAAAATCACCAAGCTTGGCATTGAATGCAGAATCAAGCATGACATTGCTCGGTTTGATATCACGGTGAATGACACATTGCTCCCATTCCTCGTGGAGGTACAGGAGGGCAGATGCAACACCTGCGGTGACCTTGAACCTCAATGGCCATGTTATCAAATTACTGTTATCATAGAGGTGTGTGTCCAAGCTCCTGTTTGGCATGAACTCATAGACAAGCAAGAACTCTCCATGCTCATGACACCAGCCCTCAAGCTGCACAAGGTTGCGATGCCTCAGCCGGCTGATGATCTTGACCTCAGATATGTACTCCTTCCTTCCCTGTGTAGACCCTTTTGCCACTCGCTTTATGGCAACATCGAGGTTTTGATCCTTCAAAAGGCCCTGGTAGACTGCACCGAATCCTCCTTCTCCAAGCTTCCTCTCCAAAGCAAAGTTCCTTGTGGCGGCCACAAGTTCATTGTACCGAAATCTTCTTGGGCCACTCCCTTTTTCAAATTCACCATCAATGGACTCATGATACCCTAGCTTCTTTTGTTTCTCATTTCTTGATCTCCTAGTCCTAAAATGCAGAAGGCACCAAACCAAGCACACAGAACATACCATGACACTTATGGTAGTAGCCAAGCTTATGACCAGTACACTTCTCATCTTCTCAGTCTTCATCAGCTGCAAATCCGTAGAATTGAATTCCCAGTAAAGTATCTCATGGAGCTCAACAAATCTACCCGTGGCAGCTGAGAAGCCAATGGCCACTTTGCCTGGGAGGTATTTTCTGAGATCAACTGTATAAGATAAGGTGGAGTTGCCACTGAATTGTGGATCCTCCAGGTACGTCAAGAAGACGCTCAAGTTCAAGGAGCTGGCCTGGTAACTTACCCACGCATTGGCTATGCGACCATCATTAATGCTACTATTCCACAACACCTTCTCTACGGATACAATTGAATGGATGTCGATGCCCACATGGTCGCCTTTTGGATCCCATGTGTCATCGTGGCTGTCGAACTCAACAGCCACGAGCTCATTGGATGGGTCACTCTGATCACTCCCATTGCTGAAGAGGCCAAGAAAACCACCAGTTGAGCTATTGGGAATCACCGAAGGGTACGGTGAGAGGAAGAAGGCTAGGCCTTCACCGTATGGTTCGTCGGTTGCGGTTAAGTTTGTGGCAGTTATCCTGAAGGTGAAGTGGGTTGAGAAGTCGGCTAACTGACCAGTGGTGGTATCCCAGAGAAGCACTGGATCGGTGTAGACTGCTCGGCCTACACTGTTAGTGATCTCGTCTTTGAGCTGGTCCTTGGTCAGCTTGATCCCCTTGTTGTAGAAGGCGTCCTCCTGGAACTGGATTGCGGTGGACGCAGTATAGTTGGATTCGGTGAAATTCAGCTTGAAGGACAGAGGACTGACGCCGGCAATATTGAAAGTGAAGAATAGGATGAACTGGAGAGCCAGGAAACAAGTTCCCGTGCCTCTCGATCTCATGGCTGGAGAAAGAGCGGCGACGGTGGTGGGGGGTGGTGGAAGCCTGGAAGGAAGGAAGAAGAGGAACAGAAACAACTTCTGCAGAGCTTAGAAGTTGTCACATATGCATGCTGCTGGAAATAACCAAGAGGGCATCAACTTGGTCAACTCTCGATGGCCTTGCAGCACTCGGGTTGTCATACTGCCGGCCTGCCAATTCCTGAGAAGACAGATGTAAGACAAGAAGAGGAGCAGCTCCGGTTTGGAGCTCTAACATTGGTGGAGGTGGAGCTATCTGAAGCTCTAAAATAATGAACAATGAGTCGAGCTTTCCAACAGGTGAGACGGGGCTTGGTTTGCATCGCCATGGCCGGCCAAGATTAGGGACAAAAGCAGGCACCACCATGGAAAGAGGCCACGGGTCTCGGGGATATCCGCCCAAATGTTGTTCCGATGGTCGAAGACAGGAAGCTATTACGGCCGTTTGGTTCAGCAGATTGCAACAGGTATTGTTATTGTAAGTATATAGTGTATGTGGCAGGCTTCGCCCGACTGGGTTCAGACATTCGGCCTGAAGGAAGGCTCTCTTCGACATGACGTTTACCCTTAGCAATCATGACGTGTTGTTTTCTTCATATATTTAGTTAAGTTGAGCAATCTCATGCTGTGCATTCCCAAGACTAAAAAAAGGGAAGAGAGAAGGAAGTCCAGTAAACCCGAATGCTCAGTACAAATCCTAGTATAGAGAACACAGGCACACTGTCAACCATGAACAAACAAAATTATCACACGCTCTGATATTTTTTGAATGCTCAATACTAGTATAGAGAACACAGGCACACTGTCAAACATGAACAAACAAAACTATCACACGTTCTGATATATTTTTTCGAGTTCACAGGACAAAAATCATTAAGTGACATTCACACAAACCCCTACGAGAGAATGTACGCGGATTATTCTATTCATTTTTTTTCTGATAAAGGACTATATCCACAAATGAGTAACTCAAATCAACACTCAAAACCTGCAGGGATTCTACCACGCGTAGTACATTGTCGAGTGAAGCAATCATATCCTACTCAACATGTAACCGTCAATCTTGCTTGTCGCTGGAGTTCGTGTCATCAGTTGGCCACACCACTGTTTCCATTAGCCTCTCACGCATGAGCTCCAGGTTCTCATTTGAAATCCTCTCGTACATTTTCGTATGGTCGCATTTCTGATCATATGCCAAAAAGAAAAAAACAGAGGTAAATATTTTTCTTCTGCACTTTGCATCCTATGCTTATCTTAGAACCGGTGAAATGGCCCTCTGTCTGCATTATTTACCTTAATCCATCTACCGTATAAGTGAAGGCGCGTGACCATCACCCTCTCTGCCAAGTCTTGCCTCTCCTGGTATACATGTACGTAACAGGTTAAGAATGATCAGGATTGCATTGCTTTATTTCCTCGTTTTTCTTTTCTGTAGCCTCGGAGCAAGAGACGAAGATGATACCTTCGAGAGTGCTCGCAGGAAATGTATACCCTCTTTTGCGTCATTGACGACAAGATAACTGACAAAGGATAAGTATAATTTTTGAAAAAATATTTCGAAGCATTCGAACTGTCCAACAGGGAAACCCATTTGCATGCAAGAGGCCAAGGAGAAAACATCTTACTTATAAAGCCAAGTGTATGCCGGCGGGTTCATCTCATACAACTGATAGAGAACCGTCTGTGTGGCCTTGTAAGTGAAGTAATTCATGATTTCCTGCAAATGGAGACATGTCAAAGGGGACGGCCATCGAAAAATATGGCGTCAATAGGCATAGTGAAACAAACCACGGCTAAGGTAAGGGGACGGTCTACAACTTTTTTTTTTGAGGGGTAAGGGGACGGTCTACACCTACGCTGCCTGGTTTGAAAAGATATCCAAGCCATCTTTCGAAGGGCCTATTTGGATCAGATAATTCCCATAAGAATCTTGTAGGATTTTGATACACCCTACTTTGTTTTCCATATATAGACTTTTTGGATGAGAAAATGAGGCCATCAATATTCATATGGATTGTTTCTCACTCTTGTAGTCCCTCCATTCCTAAATATTTGTCTTTCTAGAGATTTCAACAAGTGATTACATACGGAGCAAAATGAGTGAATCTACACTCTAAAATATGTCTATATATATCAGTACGTGGTAGTTGATTTGAAATCTTAAAAAAGACAAATATTTAGAAACGGAAGGAGTATGATTTTTGGCAAGATACCATTTCCCCGTCTGAATTTGCTTTCATGTTTTGCATGGACTTTCTCTATCTTCAAAGGGATTGTCTATTTATAAGTTGCTTTTCTCGGTAAAGATTTAAAAGTTGTTTGGGGTCTTTTAAAATCTCATTCATATTTCTAAGCCTTTGGATCAACATCCAACTGCTCTCACGTCCAAAGTCGCTTCATATGTAACCTGCAAACCAAAATCTGCACTATAATAGTGCATGTTCAAAGATTGCAATTTTAGACTTCATAGTACACTGTTCTATCTGAACTAGTCTTTCGTAAAAAAAAACACCTAAGAATCAGCGAACGTGTTGAGGTTTTACTCGTTATACTGTGATTCTATGTTTGAAAATGTGCACTTCTTAAGTGACTAGTAGTAATATTTATGGGAATCACGCGACAGAGGATTAGCAAAGAAACAAGTTCAGAAGTCCAAATGCGCTCTCGAGGATACGCATGAATATTCCCCGGAAAGAAAAAGGGTAGACACATGAATATTATCGTTTCGTCAGAAACTACCGCTGCTCTGATATATACGGAGTACATATCAATCTTTTCTTTGCGCAAATCAGTACGCCCGCCCACCGACTTTAATGTGGATACCAGTTAGTGCAGCGACCATTCACCGTACGTACCAATTCCACGTCCCCGAACCCGTCTTCGTACTGCCCGCCGAACGCGTCAGCGATGACCAGGCCGCGGCCGGCGCTCCCCCTCGGCCGGCAGCGCCACCCCAGCCCGCCTCCGGCTCCGGCCGGTCCCCGGGACGGCGGCCGCGGAGAGACGGACGGCGCCGCCCCGGCCACCACCGGCGTGACAACCGCTGCGGCCTGGGCGACGGCCATCGCGGCGCAGTCGCAGAAAGCAAGAGGACGGCGAGATGCTTCTTGCGCAGTGACGACCTCGGGCGGTGGCACGCTGAAAGAGAAGGAAGAGATGCGGGATTCGGATGGGTGGTGTAGCCGTGTCCGTGTGACGGCAGTGGAGGGATCCAGGTGGGGCACAGACGCACAGTGGCTGAAGGCAGGAGAAGCGAGGGTGTTCTATTTTTCGTTTTTGGTTCTTTTTTCTCCATTTCTTTTATGTTTCTTTTCAGTTTCTGCGGAATCTTTTTTTTACGACGATAACTGACACACGTGTGGCATCTAGGGGGTTGTGCCGCACGCCCTGTGTGGCACGGAGACAACCCCGCCCGCACGACGGCGTCCGGGCACACGCAGACACAGCCCGCGCGTCCGGTGTGTGGCACAATCGCCCACACGTCCGGACGATCGACCGCGCTGCCCGCACGACCTAACGCGTCCATCGTCCCGGCCTGCCTTCGAACCCCAGTTCGACCTGCGCCGTCGTCTCCTACCTCTCGATCCCCTATCTCCATCGTCTTCCTTCTCTAGTTGCCATCAGTGGCGGATCCAGGACCCAGGCCGGGTGGGCCTGGGCCCTGGGCGTGAAGAAACAAAACTGCACTAAGTACAGCATCATGGATACTGTAGCAGTACTGTACACGTACTGTAGCTAGCCTAGGGCCTGGGGCTTAGCTAAATCCTGTGTCCGCCCCTGGTTGCCATGGCAACCAGAGCAGATCCCTAGCGCCTCCCCCCCCCCCACGACGACGAGCTAACAGGTCGATCTCCGATCTCCTTCTATTTCTCGTCCTTCTTCTGTCCAGAAAATTAAAATTCCAGATTGCCCACGAAGATGGCGACTAGATCCACACTGTCAGGGCAAACACACCACGGATTTGTGTGTATTCCCCTTTGCCCACCAACATACGTCATCTGCCATGTTGTATCCTAGAGTTGAACTAAGCTTCTGGGTTGGATTGTTGCGAGTAGTTGCTCAAGAAGGATGTGTAGGATTCACTAAAATTAGGGGAAGAAAGGAGGAATTTGGGTGGTGCATAGGGAGGGAGAAAATTAATTGCCACCTATATCTGATGTTATTTGCCACCTATCTTTGCCGTTAGCTGCCACAATGTTATGTTGTTACTTGCCATCATATTATCTTGGCTGTTGCCATCAGTTCAAAATGATAGTTGGCATCCAGATTTTAGAAAAGAGAATGAATGTGCATGTCCTACTTGCCATGATGTATTGGTTGTCTATGCAAGAAATGTGATATGATTGCCGTGTTTTCTTGTCTTTGCAAACAGGAAGAATGCATTTTCGGATATTCATGCGTTCTTGTTCATGCAGTGTCTGGAAACACAGTGGGAGAAAAAGCGAAAAATGAATCACGAAGACGACACTGATCCTTGGTTTTCTCAAAGGCCGGAAACGCCCCCTTGGGATGCAGCAGAGTACAATCAACTCATTTTCGCAGGGCCGTTGCTGCCACTACTAGAGCAGTACGCGAGCATCGGTACGATGCATGATCAAAAAAGGGACAGTTGCCATGCCTGTGACGAGGAAAATGGCATTCTACTTATGTCCCACAATGTCATTTTTCGCAGGTTCTTATGACCCAACCACACACACAGGGATACCATGGCAAGTTTAGACACAGGGCGCTAACGCTGACAGATGTACGGCAGACCAACTTCAAGTAGCCAATGTGGCAAATCAAGGTAACGCATACGAAAGAGAAACATACTGGTGTGGCCATGAAATTAAACTTGCAAGGATGGCAAAGACTTACGAGTTTTATGAAAAAAACGCAGGACCTTCATGCAACACGTGCCAACAGGCGGCAACCATGTACCTGCCATCAACGTCGTACACAGGTGAGTCGTATGAAGTGATTTTGTGGACAGTGAATCAGGAGAAGGAACATAGCTGACATTGGTGTTTACGTGGTGACTTGACAAAACGCAGTTGCCGTGTCTGGACAACTGCAGTTGCCGTGTCTGGACAACTGCAGTTGCCATGTCTAATCAATTGCAGTTGCCATGTCTAATCAACTGTGATTGCAATGTCTAAACAACTGTGGATGCCAAGTGTGAACAAATCTGTTTGCGATGGTTGAACCACTACATGTGCCATGTTGTACAAACTACAGTTGCCATGCATTGACTAACTGCTAATGATCGCAGGTTGTTATGGTGGAACCACATCGGCAAACGTATCGTGGCAAGCTTCCCCGTTGCAGGCCAATGCTATTGCAGATAGAGCACAACAAATTGGAATGACAGACCAGCTTCGATTAGCACATGCAGCACAACAAGGTAAAAATATGTGAACCAGCAAAACAGTAGTGCATTTGCTTTTGTGGAAAAGCATGGGGGGAAAGTGGATTTGTCACGGTGGTGGCGGAAAACAACAAAAATGCTACCAAGTGGACACGTGCATATAATAATTTATTGTCTTCAGGATTTGTCAATTATTGTCTGCATGTGTGCAACATTCGTGACTGACTCCATTTGCCTAGTGGGCTCGTACCTAGAATGCAAGTATTGATGCTAAATGTGATGGTTGCCATGTCTTAGCAACAGTAGCTGCCATGTTTGTTGGACTGTAGCTGCCATGGTTGAAAAACTGCAGTTGCCATGGCTTGCTGTATGAATGATGTCATGCCAAATCAGATGCAGTTGCTATATTCCGTTACGATAAACCTGCCATTCAAGCAATGCTTACACACGTACCTGTTTTTTTGTAGGACCTTCAACTACAATCAACAGCGGCGCGGGGACATCTACTGCGGGAACCTCTGAGCACACGGAAGGAGCGTTCCACCAGCAAGTCAACAATACTGCCACAAATAATGCAGAATCAGTGTCGGAACTGGCAATCGTTCCAGCAATGACGACAAGCACACCTTTGCACAACAGCACAAGCAACACTCAAGCAAATGAAACAGCCGCCGATACTAAAGTGAATGATGAAACTGATGACGAAGCACAAGGGGATGAAGAAGATGAGCAATCAGAAATCATGATACCTCAACCACCATATGTTGGGCAGAGATTTGGTTCGTTTGAAGATGCCAAGGAATTCTACCAGAGATATGCAATGTTCCATGGGTTTGCGGTGAACACCGAATACCATAGGAAAATTAAAAAAACTAATGAGTACAGCAGAGGTGAGATGAGGTGCTACAAGGCACGAAGGAACAAGAAGGGTAAAGGTGTTGCGCCTGTCGTGCCGGAACGAAAGAGAGGTATCATTATCAAGACGGGATGCCCTGTCCGGTGTAAGCTAAACGCAGATGGAGCACGGTGGGTGGTCACCGAATATTTCGACGAACAGAACCACGAACTCATAAAGAAGTTTGACCTGGTAAAATTTCTGAGCGCCCACAGAGGATTCAGCCCCCTCGAGAAGAAATTCGTAAAATTGCTACATGATTGTAACGTCGGTCCATCAAGAATGGTCCAAATATTGTCCCTGATCCACAGTGGAGATGGTAGACTGAGTAGCATGCCCTACATACCAGCAGACATCACAAACCTAAAGGCAAAGTACCGTAGAGATAGCAGGTTGGCTGACATAGAAGACACGATAGCCTACTTCGAAGAGAAAGCAAAGCAGATGCTGATTTCTTCTACAGGATAAGATTGGACGATGAGGACCGTGTCAGAAACATATATTGGGAGGATGGTGCTGCAAGAAGAGCCTACAAACATTTCCGTGATTGCATTTCGTTCGACGCGACATATCTCACTAATATGTACAAGATGCCCCGCGCTCCATTCATAGGAATAAGTAACCACAATCAGTCATTGCAGTTCGGTTGCGGCCTCGTTCGGAACGAAGATACGGATGGTTACACTTGGGTGTTCAAAACCTTCTTGGAGTGCATGGGTGGACTTGCTCCGATGAACATAATAACAGACCAGGATTTTAGCATGCGTGCAGGCATAAAGGAGGTCTTTCCGTTGGCAGTGCACAGGCACTGCAGGTGGCATATTATTAAGAAGGCTGAGGAGACGCTAGGACCATTCTTTGCTGACCGTCCAGAGCTGCACAAGGCATTAGAGTTGTGCGTGGACCACAACTTGACGGTGGAGGAGTTTGAACAGAGCTGGACGGCTATGATTGAAACATACCAAGTCCAAGACAACGAGACACTTACTAGCCTGTGGGAGAAGCGAATGTACTGGGTGCCGGCCTACTTCATGTAGTGCTTCTTCCCATTTCTGCAGACTACGCAGCGCAGCGAGGGGTTCAACGTTGTTTTGAAGCGGTACGTGAGCCCTGGCAACTCATTGCTCAGTTTGCCAAGCAATACTCAACTTTGCAACAGAAAATACTGGGATCTGAGCTACAGCAAGAAGCAAACACCGCGCTCAAGCAACCTAAATTGCTAACATATTTACCAATGGAGAGGCAGATGAGCACGATATATACCAACAAGATTTTAAACAAGTAAGTGGATTATCTTACCGTCTTATTTGCACAAGCATGAAGATAGTAGGTGCCATATAGAATGCAATGGAGCTGCCAACTTTTTGACATGTTAATCTATTGTAAATAGCCACTAAGTACATTGTAAGCATGATCTGTAGTTGCCATGTGAATCAACTATAGTTGCCATGTGTTTAAACTGTAGTTGCCATGTGTAATGAGCTGTAGTTTCCATGTGAAATGGTATGTAGTTGCCGTGGGAGACAAATCTGCATTTGCCATGTTTTATGAACTACATTTGCCATGTTAAATAATCTGCATTTGCCATGTTAAATGTTATGCAGTTGCCATGTCAATATTATGCAGTTGCCCTGTGGAAACTTTTGAACCCAAGAAAAATGTGGGAAAAATAAGGATTTCCATGCCATCATTGATTTTAGATACGTTTGCTATGTTACGACCTACCTCAACATAAGGTGCTACACACATAAAAAATGAGAGTTTAACAAAGCACAATAACATGCAGATTCCAGGAAGAAATAAAGCGTGCCAGCATGTACACGGCTTACCAGGTGGACGAACATACGTTCAAGGTGTGTTCTCTCTTGGGCATGTCGGATTCAGAACCTGAAGACCCAGACAAGGGAAGGAACTACTTTGTGAAGGCCTCGATAAATGAAGGCGAATACTACTGCCAATGCTGCAAATTCGAACGGGACGGGATTGTGTGCTGTCACATACTGAAAGTAATGGACATGCACACGGTAACGCGATTGCCCCGCCATTTCATACGGCGGCGATGGACTTGGGACGCTGACGATGCGTTGGGGCCACAAACATCAAATGCAGTTTTGGTTGTGCATGATGAGAGACCAGAGGCAACCATGGACGCCGTGAGGCATGTTGTGTTGACCAAGAACTATGCTAAACTAATAGATGAAGCATGCAAGAGTGATGAGACAGCGAGGGTGGCAGAAAAACACACTAAGGCCCTGAAAAGAGAGCTTGATGAGATCAAAAAGAGGAAGGCTGAAGAAGCCTTACACATGTTCCCCCGCACCTCAAGTGTGCCCTCGTCCACAGGTCCATCATCTAGAAACTCGGAGGTAGGGTCTGGAACAGCAAGCACGCAAACCCAAGTCAGGAACCCGCCCCGTTCCATCACAAAAGGGCGTCCAAAAGAGGTGACAAATCAGGGTTGGAAATTCAAGCAAAACACAAGAAAACAAAGAAAGGGATGGGCAATCCGTAAGCAACTGTGGAGGATTGTAACTTGGGTGTTGGTAACATTTTTGTAAGTAGATGGTCTAGATTTTAAAAAATGGGAGAATGACTGTTAGTGGGCATCAGAATTTGTAGAAAATGCCATGAATGAATGACTAAAATTGCCATGTGTGTGCTACTAAATCTGCCATGCAGCTTCCATCGAATATGCCATGTTATTTCTACTGAATCTGCCATCGCGTAGATTTTCGTTTTCAGACAACACATTTATTCCCACACATATTGTATTGTATGCATACTATGAACAAACTAGTTGAAATGATCACGTGCAAAAAAACACGAGATAACGACTGCTTATGAACTACCATGCTAACCGATACAGTTAGCAATGCAAAAAACCCAAAAACCAAAAAACGGAATGATTACTTTCACTAACCATGTCTGATCAACTATATTTTCCATGTTTCAGGCATCATAGACTCATTCAAACACCCAACTGGTACTACCAACCACAAACACATAAATAGTAGTGAACATAAACGTAGTTGTTGTCACACCTAAGCAGGTTCACATCCACACATATATTACAAATATTCAATGGCACTCACACGCCACCACTATATACTAGACTACAGGGGGATGCAGTCATAACATAGCACATGGACATAGTTTTAAAAGAACAAGTTGATACCTTACATTCCTCAGCCACAGAATGTAAGGTAGGCATGCGGTATGGAGCACCACATCATCACTTGTACTTCTTATTGGCTCTTTTGACAGCTTCCTCTATGAACTCTCGTGCGTTGGCCCACGTGTTGTAATCTTCATTCATCAACCAGTTCCATGTGTATATTTTGCGGAGCTCAACGACCATTGCAGCTATGACGACAGGGACCCGTCGTGTAGCGATCCGACCTCAGGCAATCAAATCTCTGTGTATAAGTGTCATCCCTGGATCGGTAATGCTGACACACACAGTACTCGAAGGATTTATAACAGAGTTCAATCACACACTTATCACATCGAATGTCTCAAAAGAGAACTTATTACAATAAATATGGCTTAAGGCCATCTAAATAAGATAACAACGGAAGGCTTGGAAGATAAAGTGAGTCCATCAACTCCAACGGCATAGCTGAGTGCACGACAACGACCTAGCGCACCTTACTCTTCGTCTGAAAAGTCTGCAACATGATATGTTGCAGCCCGAAATAGGTCATCACATGGAATATGTTGGCAATATAACACAGTAGAGCAATGAACAAAGTAAATGCTATCACTACATGCATATATGACTGGTGGAGGCTCTATGGTTATAATGTTTTGCGAAAAGCCAAATTTTCCCTGCAACAAAGGAATATATTTTGCTTAACTATCATGGTAGTCGATAAATATTGAGAATGGTAAATCCCCATCTCAATCCCAATTAAACAAGTAATTAACAACCTAGCAAATTAATTTAGAGTGATGAGATCAACATGATAATCCAAGAACCAGATACTCAAGATTGTCCATAACCGGGGACACGCCTAACCATGATTAGTTTGTACACTCTGCAGAGGTTTGCGCACTTTTCCCCACAAGACTCGATCTCCTCCATTGGATTTCTCGCACTACATGGTGTTTGAGAAACGGATGACTGAGACACAGTCTTTCAGAAGCACTAACTCTATACTCTGGGTGGACAGTTACACCTACTTTCCCCTACATCTGCTAGCCCACCACTGAAAGAGGTCATGCAACATACTCAACTATGCTAGAGCCCATAATAGCTTGTGGCTGCACACGGAAGTTTCTAGCATGAATAATCTTATGATCCCTTTGAGCCTGGGTGGCGAACCAAAGGACAGCACTGGTATATCCCCAGGTGCCCGCAACCAATCCACCCAGATGTGTGTTTAAGTAGCCACCTTAAGTTAACCATTAATTTAACACTCTCACATCTGTCATGGATACACTCAGACCCAATCCACGTCTACGAGCATAGCATGGCAATATAAGCATAACGTAGAGGTAACTCCCAAGGGTTTGATAATAAAAGGGCAATAGGTTCTACCTCATGAACTACTTCCCAATACCCACATGTTATCAATTCCTAACCATGCAATGTTTGAGGATTGAAACTAATGCATAAAAACTGGGTTTTAAAGGGATATGATCAAAGTGTTACTTGCCTTGCTGACGATCTGCAAACCCTAGAGACTCGTAGTAGCACGCTTCGCACTTCGGGAATTCTATCGCAAACAAACAATAGCATACATAAGCACTCAAGCATAGATGCACAGGTAAACTTCAAATAAGAAGATCAATCTGAAAGTTCAACTTAAGAGCTTCGATTTGCAAAAAGAATCAATCGAATCGGAGCTACGGAACTGAAACTACGGTCGAAAGAACCTTGAATTCAAATCTGCTTGGAACCAAATTTTAGATTGTCAAAACCTTGTTCAAGTTGACTACATAGAAATAGGGGCTCGAGACGAAGATTTTGGCGTTGGTTTCACTGGATTTGGACAAACGGTTAAGAAACGACGAGGGTTTGAAGATCAGGGGCTAATCTGCGATAAAAATAATCACGGATAGGTCCCTGGCCAAAAAAGAAAAATCTATCGGACGAACATCCGCTAACAGAGACGAACGGGCGAATTCGTTCGTTAAAACGAACGAATGAACGTTGCAAACGAACTAAACCGAGAAAAACCGAACCAGTCTAAATAAATAAATAAATAACCAATCTAGGGTTTTGAAGAAAACCGGGCGGTTTTTACCTAAACCGAAAAAACGGCGGCGAGATCCGCGAAGTCCGGCGGCTTTCGGCGGGCGGGGCGGCTGCGCGGGGCGATGGCGGGGTGACGCGGGTGGTGCGGGGCGGCGGCGGCTGCGCGGGGCGGGGCGCGGGGCGGCGAGGCAGGCGGCGCGGGGCGCTGCTGCTGCTGCGGGCGGCGCCGGCTCGGGTGGCAATGTGGGGGCGGGGGTGGCGGCTTATAAGGAGGGGAGGGGCGGGGCGGCTTGGAGGAGGGGCAAGGGTGGCGGCGGTCTCCGGGTTGGCGGCGTGCGGCAGGCGGAGACTGGCTCGGGGTCGATGGCGACGGCCGTTGGGCTTCGGCCCAGTCGGTCCAAAACTTTTTTTAATAAAATTCTGCCGAGAAAAATCCTAATTAAAATATAAAAAATACTAAAAATGCCAAAAACAATTTTCACCGTCTAAATAGAATATTTAGAACATAGTGAACATTTTCTTGGCCTAAAATGCAATTTTGAAAATGCATATTTTTCTAATTCAAATAAAATAGCAATAAAATTCAAATAAAATTATTTATGATTTTAACATTTTTTATATTATCTCCTCTCCTTTATTTTTATATTGAAATATTTCGGAGAGAAAAAAATTAAAACCAAAATGATCCTCTTTTCAATATTTGAGAAAATTCAAATATGAAAATAATAAAATCCCCAACTCTCTCCGTGGGTCCTTGGGTTGCTTAGGATTTTTAGGATCCAAAACCAAAATGCAAATAAAATATGATATGCATATGATGACCTATGTATAACATTCCAAATTGAAAATTTGGGATGTTACAAACCTACCCCCCTTAAGGTGAATCTCGCCCTCGAGATTCGGGTTGGCTAGAGAATAGGTGTGGGTGGTCTTTCCGTAGATCATCCTCTCGTTCCCAGGTGGCTTCGTCCTCGATATGGTGGCTCCACTGAACTTTGCAAAACTTGATAACCTTGCTGCGGGTAATTCGGCTGGCAAACTCGAGAATCTTGACTAGTTTCTCCTCGTAGGTCAGATCACTATCCAACTGAATTGCTTCCAGGGGCACTGTATCTCTCAGAGGAATATCGGCCATCTCAGCATGGCACTTCTTCAACTGGGAAACGTGAAACACATCATGAACTCCTGACAGTCCTTCGGGTAACTCCAACTTGTAGGCCACTTCTCCCATACGTTCCAAAACTTGGTATGGTCCTACAAATCTCGGGGCTAACTTTCCCTTAACTCCAAAACATTTAACTCCTCGCAGAGGTGGCACATGAAGATATGCTTTGTCTCCGATTTCATAGACTACCTCCTTGCGTTTTGAGTCTGCATAACTCTTCTGTCTGGACTGAGCTACCTTCAGTCTATCTCGAATCAATTTAACCTTCTCTTCTGACTCTTTGATCAAATCTGGTCCAAACAACTGACGGTCTCCAACTTCATCCCACATTAACGGTGTCCTGCACCTCCTTCCATACAAAGCTTCGAAGGGTGCCATCTTCAAACTGGCTTGGTAGCTGTTGTTGTATGAGAACTCTGCGTAGGGCAAGTTATCATCCCAACTAGATCCATAATCTAGCGCACAAGCTTTCAACATGTCCTCCAGAATCTGATTGACTCTCTCGGTCTGTCCATATGTCTTCGGATGAAAGGATGTACTGAACTCTAGCCTGGTTCCCAAAGTCTGGTGCAACTGATGCCAAAACTTTGAAGTGAACTGTGTTCCTCTATCTAATACGATGGTCCTCGGAACTCCATGCAGACATACGATCCTGGTCATATATATCTTGGCCAACTTCGCACTCGTATAAGTGGTTTTCACTGGGATAAAGTGAGCCACTTTGGTCAAACGATCTATTACTACCTAGATGGAATCATATCCCGATCGGGTCCTGGGTAATCCGGTGATAAAATCCATGCCAAGCTTATCCCACTTCCATTCGGGTATCGACATAGGCTGCAGTAATCCTGCTGGCTTCTGATGTTCTACCTTCACTCTCTGACATACATCACATACGGTTACATACTCGGCAATATCCTTCTTCATACCAGTCCACTAGAAACGCTCCTTTAAATCCAAATACATCTTGGTGTTTCCGGGGTGTATCGAGTATGGCGAGTCATGAGCTTCCTGTAGTATCAACTTCCTGATCTCTGCATTATTGGGCACATAAACACGGTCCTCAAACCACAAGGTGTCGTGCTCATCCTCACGAAAACCTTTGGCTTTTCCTTTGCTCATCTTCTCCTTTATCTCGGACGGTGACGAACTTCATCGAATGTAACCTTTCTCCAATAACTCCTTGATCTGCTTCTTAATCTCCTCCAGATCATTTGCGGGCATCCGGTATGGTCTCTTCGATATCGGTCTGGTGCCTGGCAACAACTCTATCAAAAACTCAATGTCTCGATCCGGTGGCATGCCTGGTAATTCCTTTGGAAATACATCCGGATAATTCTTCACTACAGACACTTCCTCCCGAACAACTCCGGAGAGAGAATTTACTTGGGTTCTCTTTGGCGCATGCCTGGATACATACTTGATCCTTTTTCCCTCCGGTGTGGTGAGCAGAATTGACTTGCTGGCGCAATCGATGTTTCCCCCATACATAGATAGCCAATCCATTCCTAGTATCACATCCAATCCTTGTGACTCCAAAATTATCAGGTCTGAGGGGAAAACATGCCTACCTATGGTTACTGGCATCTGAAAGCATCCTTGGCTTGCCATATACTCCGCTCCTGGCGAGCTTACTAACAAAGGGGTCCTAAGAAATTTGGTGGGGAACTTATACTTATCCACAAATCCCCTTGAAATGTATGAATGCGATGCACCAGTATCAAAAAGAACGATTGCTGTAAATGACTTAACCAAAAACTTACCGATAACTGCATCTGACTGCTCTTCAACCTCCTTCACGTTCACATGGTTCACCTGTCCTCTGTTGAAAGGGTTGGGCTTCTTCCCAGAGCTTCCATTGCCATTTCCATTCTTTGGTTCAGGACACTCAGTGGCGTAGTGTCCAGTCTTCCCGCACTTGAAACAAGTAATGTGACTTTGGTCCTTCTTGACAGGTGTGGCTGGGTTAGAGCGGTTCTGATTACTACCTGTCCCATTCCCATTTCCATTCTTGGGGCCACCGTGGTTATGCGAGCTTCCTCCATTGTGGGTATGGTCTCCATGGTTATGGGTATATCCTCCCGAGTTCGGGGTAAAACGAGGCTTCTGCTGAGCTCCTGAATCTTCCCTTGTCCATACTTCCTTTTGCGGTTCTCAATCTGCTGCTGCTTCCCTTCAATCATAAGAGCCTTGTTTACCAGCTCCTGGTAGTTGTTAAATGTTGCCACCATTAACTGCATACTCATCTCATCATTCAGTCCTTCCATAAACTTCTCCTGCTTAGCGGCATCTGTGGCCACATCATCTGGGGCATAGCGGGCTAACTTACTGAACTCATCCACGTACTTCCCCACAGTATGATTTCCTTGGCGCAAGTTATGAAACTCATGCTTCTTCATGCGCCTAGCTCCCGCTGAGACATGAGCAGTGCGGAATGCTTGCTGAAACTGCTCCCAAGTGACATTGGCTATTGGGAAAGTGGCTGTGTAATTCTCCCACCATGAGGCTGCGGGTCCATCCAATTGATGTGTGGCAAAATGCACCTTCTCAACATCTGTGCAACCTGCGGTGGTCAACTCTCTTCTAATCCTTCGTAGCCAGTCATCAGCAACTATTGGCTCGGTGCTACTGGAAAACACCGGTGGCTGCAACCTTAGAAAACGGGCTAAGTTGTCCACTGGTGGTGGTGGCGGTGGGTTGTTGTTGTTGCCTTGGTTCTGGACTAGTAGCTGCATCAAGGCATTCTGCTGTTGGATCAACTGAGTGAGCTCCGGTGGGAAGGCAAATCCGGGGTCATGTCTCGGAGGCATCTGATGGGTTTAGAGGGGAGAGATTAGAATAGAATGAGGTCTAGTGAGAAAACACTACCCATATGCACATGAGACAAACACATTCATATCACACCAAAATCAATTCAAACAAGGGCATACAATCGATCTAACTATCGTTACAGTGCTCGGACTACTAATATATACATGGGGGAAAATACTACTAATAATATGGTGGTCTACTAGAAATTTTGATCGGTGGAAGACTCCATGATATCAGCTCCAGCTTCGTCTTCATAGTCATCATCACTACTGTCGGGGTCGGAGTCGGTGTCGTCGATGATGATGTAGTCCTCAGAACGAATGTCATCGGGATGGTCGTCATCTGCTCCTGGCGCGGGGTCTCCCATGAACACTCCTAGCTTCCTTGTCAGGTCGTCATTCTTCTCCACTAGTATTGTGATTTCCTCCTCGTATCCGTCGCGTGTAGACTAGAGTTCCTCTTGTATCTCCATATTCCGGGTCATCACTTTCTTCAGGTCTATCATGCTTGCACACATCTGGTTCTCCTGTCGACGAATGTGCTGGTTTAACTCCTGGATGAAAGCTGCAATGGACTTGTCCCTCCTGGTGCTGATCATCTCCCATTGCTCACCTCGGCGCCCACATATCTGGTAGATGGCGTCCTTAAGATCCTTGTGATAAACTTCGCCGATGCGTCCCATGGCGATGTGGGCTGCCATACCCTTACCTAGACTCCAGGTTGGTGCATCAAAGGAAAACTCTATGGGCTCAGTGACTGGCGTGAATGTCCTTCCTGGAACTTGAACTCGAATCATCCATCGCTTCTCTTCTGGTAAAGTGGCGGTGTAGGTCCTGGTGAAGCTTGGTATTCCGATGTTCAGGTACCTAGTGACTTCCTTCAAGTGTCGTCCGGAAGGTGTGTCTTCATCTGGTTGTGCAAACTTGTTCCTTGAGTCCGCCATCCTATAGAGTGGAAAATGGAGAGGAGTCAGAAATGAGTAGAGAAGAGTGACCTATGGCTCATCTTAGTGGTCGTGTCCTACAATCTGTGTGTGCTCTGATACCATCTTGTAGCGATCCGACCTCAGGCGATCAAATCTCTGTGTATAAGTGTCATCCCTGGATCGGTAATGCTGACACACACAGTACTTGAAGAATTTATAACAGAGTTCAATCACACACTTATTACATTGAATGTCTCAAAAGAGAACTTATTACAATAAATATGGCTTAAGCCATCTAAATAAGATAACAATGGAAGGCTTGGAAGAAAAAGTGAGTCCATCAACTCCAACGGCATAGCTGAGTGCACGACAACGACCTAGCGCACCTTACTCTTCGTCTGAAAAGTCTGCAACATGATATGTTGCAGCCCGAAACGGGCCAGCACATGGAATATGCTGGCAATATAACACAGTAGAGCAATGAACAAAGTAAATGCTATCACTACATGCATATATGGCTGGTGGAGGCTCTATCGTTATAATGTTTTGCGAAAAGCCAATTTTTCCCTACAACAAAGGAATATATTTTGCTTAACTATCATGGTAGTTGATAAATATTGAGAATGGTAAACCCCCATCACAATCCCAATTAAACAAGTAATTAACAACCCAGCAAATTAATTTAGAGTGATGAGATCAACATGATAATCCAAGAACCAGATACTCAAGATTGTCCATAACCGGGGACACGGCTAACCATGATTAGTTTGTACACTCTGCGGAGGTTTGCGTACTTTTCCCCACAAGACTCGATCTCCTCCGTTGGATTTCTCGCACTACATGGTGTTTGAGAAACGGATGACCGAGACACAGTCTTTCAGAAGCACTAACTCTTTACTCTGGGTGGACAATTACACCTACTTTCCCCTACATCTGCTAGCCCACCACTGAAAGAGGTCATGCAACATACTCAACTATGCTAGAGCCCATAATAGCTTTAGCTACACACGGAAGTTTCTACCATGAATAATCTTATGATCCCTTTGAGCCTGGGTGGCGAACCAAAGGACAACAGTGGTATATCCCCAGGTGCCCGCAACCAATCCACCCAGATGTGTGTTTAAGTAGCCACCTTAAGTTAACCATTAATTTAACACTCTCACATCTGTCATGGATACACTCAAACCCAATCCACGTCTACGAGCATAGCATGGCAATATAAGCATAACGTAGAGGTAACTCCCAAGGGTTTGATAATAAAAGGGCAATAGGTTCTACCTCATGAACTACTTCCCAATACCCACATGTTATCAATTCCTAACCATGCAATGTTTGAGGATTGAAACTAATGCATAAAAACTGGGTTTTAAAGGGATATGATCAAAGTGTTACTTGCCTTGCTGACGATCTGCAAACCCTAGAGACTCGTAGTAGCACGCTTTGCATTCCGGGAATTCTATCACAAACAAACAATAGAATACATAAGCACTCAAGCATAGATGCACGGGTAAAGCTTCCAATAAGAAGATCAATTTGAAAGTTCAACTGAAAAGCTTTGATTTGCAAAAGGAATCAATCGAATCGGAGCTACGAAACTGAAACTACGGTCGAAAGAACCTCGAATTCAAATCTGCTTGGAACCAAATTTTAAATTGTCAAAACCTTGTTCAAGTTGATTAAACACAAAGAGGGGCTCGAGGCAAAGATTTTGGCGTTGGTTTCACTGGATTTGGACAAACGGTTAAGAAACGGCGAGGGTTTGAAGATCAGGGGCTAATCTACGATAAAAATAATCGCGGATAGGTCCCTTGCCGAAAAAGAAAATAAGAAGAAAAATCTATCAGACGAACGTCCGCTAACAGAGACGAACGGGCGAATTCGTTCATTAAAATGAACGAATGAACGAACGAATGTTCGCAAACGAACTAAACCGAGAAAAACCGAACCGGTCTAAATAAATAAATAAAAACCGATCTAGGGTTTTGAAGTAAACCCGACGGTTTTTACTTAAACCGGAAAAAACGGCGGCGAGATCCGCGAAGTCCAGCGCGGCTCCGGCGGCTTCCGGCAGGCGGGGCGGCTGCGCGGGGCGACGACGGGGTGGTGCATGGCGGCGGCGGCTGCGCGGGGCGGGGCGGCGAGGCAAGCGGCGCGGGGCGCTGCTGCTGCTGCGGGCTGCGGCGGCTCGAGTGGCGATGTGGGGGCGGGGTGGCGGCTTACAAGGAGGGGAGGGGCGGGGCGGCTTGGAGGAGGGGCAAGGGCGGCGGCGGTCTCCGGGTCGGCGACGGCGGCATGCGGCAGGCGGAGACCAGCTCGGGGTGGTGGCGACGGGCCCTGGGCCGGCTGGGCTTCGGCCCACTCGGTCCGAAACTTTTTTTAAAATAAAATTCCGCCGAGAAAAATCCTAATAAAAATATAAAAAATACTAAAAATGCCAAATACAATTTTCACCGTCTAAATAGAATATTTAGAACATAGTGAACATTTTCTTGGCCTAAAATGCAATTTTGAGAAATGCATATTTTTCTAATTCAAATAAAATAGCAATAAAATCCAAATAAAATTATTTATTTGATTTTAACATTTTTCCTCCAATATTTCTTTTATTTTGGAGAAGTCATATTATCTCCTCTTCTTTATTTTTATATTGAAATATTTCGGAGAGAAAAAAATTAAAACCAAAATGATCCTCTTTTCAATATTTGAGAAAATTCAAATATGAAAATAATAAAATCCCCAACTCTCTCCGTGGGTCCTTGGGTTGCTTAGGATTTTTAGGATCCTAAACCAAAATGCAAATAAAATATGATATGCATATGATGACCTATGTATAACATTCCAAATTGAAAATTTGGGATGTTGCACGTCGACCTTCCCACTTTGCAAGGTATTCCAACGTGTGAAAGCCACAATCATGCCTATAAAGAAAAGAATTAGGTGAACTCAAGAGAACACAAAAAATCATAAACTTCAATGCAGAGGTGACAAAAGGTTTAGGATTGGCGTGGAGGACAAATGAAAAAAAGATAGTAATTGCCGGTTTCCTTGCTTCGTAGTCGCGACATACTCGATTGGAAAATGACTGATCTGGACCTTTGAGTTTTCGTAGTGACGGTTCCATGTCTCTTTGAGGTTGTTGATGAAGAATTCAGCAAGTGTAGTAAGGTCTTCATCAGATTCTGAACGCATTCAATCAAGCACCTCGAATCGTTGGTTCTTTAGGTCAAGGCAAATCGCGTAGTGGTGACCACACTTGTCATCTGGGTTGTCTGGTGCAAGCTCCTGGAACATGGGGAATAGGACCTGCAAGTAAAATAAAGGAAAAGAAAAAGCAGAGTTCACATCAAAAACAGAAAATGATGTAGTTGAAAAAATGATATGTAAAGATATTGCCGGATACAGTAAGAGGTACATGAATGACAAAGCAGCAAGGGTCCAAAAATGCGCCCACAGAGAATGTTTATTTGCCATGTGTAATTAAAAGAAGTTGCCATCCATGTATAAACAAAGTTGCCCAATATTTTTAGTGAAGTTGCCACATAGGTTGCATTAAAAACAGTCAGACTTATTTTACATGGCAGCTGTTGCCACATGAAAACATCTGTCACAAAACAGTATGTCGCCCACATATGAAGTATAGCTACTGACAAAACATACCATGGAAGAAATATGTGCAAACAAAGAAGGAACACTCACACATTTCTTCGGTGTGAGCTTGAATTCACCATGCGCGGCAAAATGCTTCCTCAGGATTTTATGGTGGAAGTCATCATCCCATATTTTGCAGGTCACGTTGTACTGCATGATCGTCTTGTTGGGAAAAATATCCATATGCCTGTTGATGAAGTCAATCCCACACGCAACTACATTCTTCGACATTTTACCAAGTGGCCCTCACAGACTCGGCAAGATCACCCAGGTCGACGTACGTCGCATCACATTGTATGATTTTGGTTCTGTCCAAACATGAGCTGTATGAAAATGATATAACATGAAAGAACCATGTCTACTAAATAAAATAAAAATAAAACATAAACAACGCATGGCTGGAATAGCAAAGGAAAAAAATCAGAGAAAAGCAAGTGAGGGGTTATGTGGTGTGGACATTACGCTTTCAGCTCCTTCATGTGCTTGCTGTTCGACCTCGCATTTCCAAAACGCTTGACAATATCGTACAGATGGTTCTGCTCCTTTGTGGCCTTAACTTCGGGCTCATAGTCATCCACGGGTGGTGCGTGAACTACCCTATGCTGCCTCACAGATCCAGGGGTGGCACTTCTAACGGTATCCTCGGATACCGACTCAGCAGGCACGTTAGAACTTGATTGCCCCTGACCCCGTGAGGACCTCCTCTTCAATGCTTCCTCCTCAATCCTGTGGTGAGCTTCATCAAGTGACGGCGAAATCTCCTCAGGGGTGGCTGCAAGGATCAAACAGTGGGTTAGGAAACTTGGAAACAACAAGTTATTGTGAAAAGGAGTGCAGAATGTGAACTATAGGTGCAAATTACAAAGTGTCCATGTGGAACCAACTCTAGCTGCCATGTGCAGTGCACTGTAGTTGCCATGTCGCAACAACTGCAGTTACCAAGTACATTGAACTGGAGTTGCCATGTGCATTGCAAATGGAATTGCCACATGGCAACAACTGTAGGTGCCATGTTGCAGCAACTCCAGTTGCCATGTGCATCTCATGAGATTTGCCACCACCAGTAAGAAACCAAAAAAGCTTGTGACAAACGTCAGACTAAAAAAATGTAGAAACAAAATGACAAACACAAAAAAATGTACCTTGCACTATCGGCTCAGCAAACTTCATAGCCTTCCTGCCATCAGCCATTGGTCGTGCCATCATTGGGGTCGTGCCCGCCGAGAAAGCAAAGGCAACAGGCATAGGATCTTGCACCACTGGTTCATCTTGACTGCGATCGATGCCAAGGCTACAGCTCGGTGGGGTGAAATCCATTGGGTGCCTCTCCTGCCTACCAGCCGGATCGCGAACAAGTTGCTTGGCAGAATCCATGGGTGACAGATCAACAAACATTTCTGCCTCGTCTGCTGCAGAATCATCAGGCTTATTAGTAGGGCGGGGCGTGCTGCCAGCGGTATCAATCGCAACTTTCTTGCCAATCTTCTTGTTTGGGTTGTATGGGACACCAATGTTGACTAGGAGCTTAAAAGTGCGCAGATTTAAGTTGGGGTTCTCCACGGCGGTGAAAGACACAATCTGCTCCGGACGTTCACCTCCTTCAGTCATGCACGGCTTGCCACCTGCGTTAGTTGTACTCCGGACTTCCGTTTTCTCCATAACATTGCTTTTGGCAGGAGGTGGGAACAGTGTGGAAGCAGGCACACAACCAGAGTCATCTTTGCTGCTCCTAGCTACATCTGGTGCATTGGATATGTCTACAGGATGCTTGCGGGGGCTACGCCGCCTAGGTGGAAGACCAGCTCGCGCAACGGTCGCCGTAGCAACCTCTGGACCACAAGAAGCTGGGGCATTGTGCCATGAGTCTCACCTGTGGATGGCATCTCATTCTGAATTGTGGCCGCAACCCTTTCTTTTGTGGACGTAGAAGTACCACCAGCCATACGCTTGGAATCCGTATCAGATGAGCGGGAATCTTCCTTGTTTAGGTTGATCTCGGGAGCGTCCACTTCAACACTTGTTGATCGGGTGGCATGGGTCACAGCAGCATCCCTCATTGCCAGCAGAGTGGGCAATATCTCAGCAGTCCTGGCAGATACTGACTCATCACTCCCAGATGTACGGATGCCTGTTGTTGTAGCCTGCACATCTGCAACCGGCGGAGATGGTCGGCTGCTTGCATCAGAGCTAGTGGGAACAGTGGACGGTGTAGCAACAGTTTTGTCGACTGGCGGCTCATGAACATCTGAGTTGCCACTTGTCGAC
This sequence comes from Triticum aestivum, assembly GCF_018294505.1. Taxonomy (NCBI): domain Eukaryota; kingdom Viridiplantae; phylum Streptophyta; class Magnoliopsida; order Poales; family Poaceae; genus Triticum; species Triticum aestivum. Next base: position 162,195,583 of record NC_057799.1, on the reverse strand, counting down.
AACTTGGAGTGAATGCGTTCGAGAGGGTCTCTAGGGTTGTGTTTGGTCATGCGTTTAGTAGTCTTCTTCACCCTGCAAGAAAGCACATGAAGAGTATAAAAAAGTGAACAAAATAGTTTCCATGGTAGTCATCATAAAAATGAAAAATGTGAGATGTGCCAGAGCTGCCATTTGAGAACATGGTATGGATAAGCACACATGACAATGTAGGTGGTGGAAGTCAGTGGAAAGCTGCTAGTTGCCATATCAATGGAATAAGAATTACCATGTGGCCTAGTTAGCAGTTGCCATACAGAACAAGCAAGAGTTGCCATGCAGCAAAAAATAGATCATGAAAAAATAGCAGTTGCCATGTGGAACTGATGGCAGTAGACCATGTGGCAAGCTGGACAGCTGCCATGAAAAGCAAACGGCAGTTTCCACATAAATGTATCAAGTAAAAAAGTTGTGTATGATCTAGAATGCATCAAGCAAAAAAATAGCACCATGACAATGAAAAACAGGGAGAACCTACTTCTTGATTGTCTCCTCAAGTCTTCCAACACGACAGGATCCCTGGTGTAGGACGCCGACGTACGAGGAGACGACCTAGTGCAAGTGGTGTCACCAGCAGTGGGAGCACCCTTGTTCAAAAGTGGCGTTGGCGCTTGTTTCTTCTTAACTGCTCGTCCACCAGCTTTCGCCTCACTGCACGTAGAAAAAATGGCATAAAAGGATACCAAGTGTGAGACACAAAAATCGTGCCGCACTTAGCAAACAATGAAAAAAGGGTCGGTCTGTTAAAAAGGAGGGACAAACAAAACACTAAGTAGATGTCGAACCTCCTCCTAGCAGCTACGGGATCGGTCCTAGACCTCTTTCCAACAGAGCCCTGCCCAACATCCTCTAGAGCCCTGCCCCTCTTTGAGGGCGACACCCCCGTGTCTCTCGCAACTGTTTGTTCAATGACTTTCTCCGGTGGAGGAACATTTGGTGCAGCCTTGTCCTTCTTACCACCTACACGAACTTCAACATGCTCATCCTCGTCGGTTTCATGTTGCACATTCTCCATGTCATTGTCATCGTCCTTGTCGAGACCAGCATCTCCATCTAGCTCATCTTGCGTGTCAGGGAGCTCCTGAGAGCTATTGTATTCGCACCGGCCACGACAACCAGTTGGTCGATGTGTCCGTTCTCCAATGAATGGTGCGAACTTCCTCACAACCGCGTCGCTGTCAGAGCCATTAAGTGCCGTCCAACCCTCAACCAACTTCCCGAGCAAGTTGGTCATGCCAGAAGCAAACTGCCCAACTAAATGCTCAACAGGTGCCCTCGCCTGAGCACAAAACAAAAAGTAGCAATAACAAAACATATTAGAGTCACGTGCGTAAGAACAAATAAACCAAAACAACCATAGAGATATATCAAAATGCAAAGAGAAAAACAATTTCAAAAAACAAAATAAACATCCTTGATTACCTCAGCAGGACAAGATGGAGCTGAATGCACATCCATCCACTTGCCAAAGTTTTGTGGCCCACCAAACACACTGTAGTCTATAGCATGCTTGGCCATCAGCTAGAAAACAGCAAAAACAACTAAGATGTAAGAGAGAAATAAGGAGCAATTCATGTATTGCAATTCATGTATTGCAAAAAAGAGGAAAAAAAGGAGTTTCGACACGGATGGCGGAGTTGCCGTATGGGGTCAGACATGGGTGCCATGTGCAGACAGCCATGGTTGCCAATGTATTTATCTCTTGTTAGCCACAAATGGTTGCCGTATGGGGAATTTTTTTCATACGTTATGCAACATCGAAATTGAAGAATGTCGTGCAAGAAAGAAGGCAGAACTAACCTGCAGTTTCCCATATTTCGTATCAGTTATCCTGTCTGCAGCAAGCACAACCTTGACAACATGAGCTTATGTGGAGGCGGCGGACCTCCTATCCCCGTAAAGTCGATGGTGGACAGATCAAGACGGTCGATGTACATTAGCTGGTATACACAATAAAAAAGAAAGCTATGTCAGTTGCCATCATGCTATGTTGAAAAGAAGCTTATGTAGTTTCCTTGAGTCATCAAGTTGAAGGGAATGAAGAAAAAAGATTTGCCATCTATCTATGTTAGTTGCCATCATGCTATGTTGGCAGTTGCCATCTTGTTATGCTGGTAGCTGCCACCAGCTCAACATCATGGTTGCCATGCAGATTGTATAAAAGAGAATGAATGTATGAAATGAACATTTTTTGTGTTGTTGAAAAATGATATTGCCTTGTAGGCAGCAACTACAGATGCCATGGATCAAACAAAAGTCACTTTAACATGTAAAAGATTCACACATAAAATGAAACAAAGGGTTGCCATGCACGATCTTGTACGGTTGCCATGCACGATCTTGTACGGTTCACACGTATCAACAGCTGCGATGTCGATTTAGGAAAACAGTGAACCGTGATAAGAGTATTTGCAAAAGAGTAGGGAAAAAATACCATTAAGTGCAAGCGACAACCCTTCTGGTACATCTTGTTTGAGAATGCATCATGCAGGAAGTCCGCGATGAATTTACACCAATTCATGTTCTTAACGTCTTTCAGCTTCGCCTGCACAGCACAATTTCAGGACAAAAAGTTGCCGCATCAGCATTCTAATGAAAACGTCAAAAAACTGGCAGTGACTAGCTTCCAGATGACATCAAAATGAAAAGATTGAAGGGAAAAAGAAGTAGAGAGAGAGCATTTACCAGGATGGGGAAGCACTTGTTGCTTGGGCGAAGAGATGTGGTAGGCGCAAAGACAGCTGAGATCAAGTACATGAGCAGCTTCATCTTAAATACCTCGCCATGGGTTTTCATGCCCTCCAGCGAAGTTGCCAGCACAGTCATATCCGGCATGGATGCCATCCCAGGAAACAAACGGGCGAACAAGTCTTCCTCAATCTTATTATTCACCTCATAGACTTTGATTTCTCCATGGGGCACACCCAAAGTGCAGAACACAGATTCCTCATCCAAAGGCAGTCTTCCACGTCCCGGAATCACGAATTCCCTGGAGGCGGGATCATAAATCTCACCGAGCCAGCCGCATACAGGGTTCACTAGATTCTTGCACCGAACATCCAGCAGAGCCCGCATCCCCATCTCACCGGCAACTCCCTTCTGCTCATCGGTAAATCCCTCGGTCAATATAGTCAGGCATTCTTGTGAAGCCCTATTGCGATGACGTTTCTTCTTCTGCATAACAGAAATAGGGTCATTTGTTGCCATGTTCAATGTCATGCAAATTTAGTTCTAACGGAAGATTGAAAACTCAATGTGACATTAAAAACATATGGGGGTGGAAAGTGACCTCATCGCCATCTTTTGTCCGACCAGTCGCGCGATTCTGTTGTGTTAACTCCATGAAGTCATCATCATCTTGATGGTCACCGCGAGCCATTGTGCTACGATGAGAACAAAACACACGTTAGGGTGAAATGAAAACACAACAGACGGATACGGAAAGAAATGCATAAAGTAAATATTTACTGGATATCATCGATGAACAAAAATGAAAACTCCATGGTTGCCCCAAAGTTTAAGCACCTGAAGAGGGCAGTAATTGCCATGTGCTGAACATGCACAAAAAGGCAGAAAAATAATCAAATGGAAAAGCAATTGCAGAAACATGGCAACTGGACGTGTATGTGCTTCTGAAGGAAGTAGTTGCCAGCTAGCAGAATCTACTTGCCATGTTGGCTCCAATTAAAGTGGCAAATGAGGCATAGCATAGGAACTCCCACCCCCTAGGATTGTCCAACATGAAATGTGGCAACTAACACATTGGCTTCATAAAATGTACAGATCACATCTGCTAGGTTCAAGTTGCCATGTTAACACAAGGCACTTCAAAAAAGGGCAGACAACTTCGGCTGCACAACATATAATGTGGCAACTCACACACTGGCCTCATGTAAAAATGAGTTGCCATGTAATACATTCAAATATGTTCAGCTATCACAAGTCAGCATGGCAAACGCAATTGAGTCGATTGCACAGTCAATTTGCCATTATCCTGCATATGACATGGCAACAGGCATAGTGTATTCAGAAAATTAGTTGCCACTTGGAAGTATAGTTGTGGGTAAAACAAATGCAATGAAAATTGCCATGACTGCCATGATCACACACTTAAGTATGCAACTATCTAGAGGTAGAAATCATACACAAAAATTACTCCCTGAATTGGATCTCACAAACTGACATTATCCTACAACTGACACGGTTGATTGAGAAAATTAGTTGCCATCAGTGATGGTAGTTGTTGAAAATGCCATGACTGCCATTATCCTACAGTTTGAAATGCACCTAACTAGATCTAGGGTTCAATCGCAACTATCATACCCTGAATTCAACAACAACAAAATGCCCTACACTGATGGCCATAGCATTTCGAAGCAAAATCAGAACTAACATCTAGAAAATCCCCGCACAAACACAGGCAAAATACAGATGCGGCTGCAGACCAGGCGAGCCACACCGGCATGACTGCCACCGCGGCGGCGACGAAACTGCACAATGCCACCCTAAATGGCAAGCACGCGACTCCACCGCCGACGGGGACGCCGGAGCACCGCGAATCGGCCGGAATGTCGAGGAAACTCGAGGGGAAATTGACCATAGAGGGAGGAGACAGAAACCGTAGGCAGGAATGTGAGCATGGAGGGAGCCATACCTTCAATCTGTGGCTCCTCCGACGACGACGCTCCGGTCCGACGAACCCCACCAACGGCCGCGAATGCGGTCGACTCTTTCGCCGCCGCCGTCGCCTTATCCTCTCGGTTTCTCCTCAATCGAATGCAACTGGTGTGGAAGGTGGGTTGGGGAGCAATGAATGGGAGGGGAGTAATGAACCGCGAGGGGAGCGCGAGTGGCAAGTCGTGGGAGACGGCAACCGCAGTCAGGCGTGGCGTGCGGGCGCGACGGCAGTTCCACCACACACCCCAACTCGCAACCGTTGACCTCGGAGGAAAAACCGGCGTGCGGACGAACTACCTACATGCCACACACAGGACTTGTCCTACGTGGCACACCAAATCCACCTTTTCGTGTCAAGATTCGTGCAGAAGACAGTGAACGACGATCCAGGTGTGTGGGCGAGTTGGGGAACGCCCACACGTGTGGGCGTTAGTGTTTCCGTTTTTTTGGAAAACTTCCAATCTACTCATCATCAATCATGATAATACAATGAATACCAAAAATAACAAATAATATATTCAGATCCTTATACCACCTAGCGACGACTACAAGTACTGAAGTGAGATGGAGGTGCGCTGCCATCATCGCCCCTTCCTCACTGGAGCCGGGCAAAACTTGTTGTAGTAGACAGTCGGAAAGTCATCGTGCTAAGGCCCTATAGGACCAGCGCACCAAAACAGCAACCGTCGCTGAGAAACTTAGATTGGAAGGATCCAACCTGCAAACACACGAACAAATACCGGATCCATGTGGATCCACCGAAGGCAAACGCCGGCCAAATCCCGCGAGATCCCCCAGAGACAAACCTCCACACGCCCTCCGATGACGCTAGAAGCACCACCGGGACGGGGGCTAGGCGGGGAGTACCTTATTCAATCTTAAGAGAGCCACCGCCGCCTCGTCTCTCTGAGCAGGACAAAAACCCTAAAGAAACTCGGAAAAGCATCAAAACACGAGAGGAGCGGCAACCCATCTCAACTCTCGCCTAGCCAGTACCCTAAAATCCCTCCGCTCCCCGGATCTCTACCTCCCCCCATTTGTCAAGGTTGGTGGTTTCCCTCTCCTCTGTCTGTACACCGGCGGCGAGAGAGGGGGGACCTCTGTTTTATGTGTTCGGTATGTAGTTTGGATTAGGTTTTGGTTCCGTGATGACGTTGTTCGGATGGAGGTGGCGACGTTGCTTTTGAATAACAGTGCCCCGGGTTCAACCCTATCTTGGCACATGGTCAATGATGTCTAGAAGCCTTTGGGACAGTGTCATCATAGGATGTGTGCTTCCACGTCATCTGGTGTTGGTTTGGTTGTTGGCTTGCTGTTGGTGGCATCGTCTTTTGTGTAGGTTGTTCTGTTGGGAAACGTAGCATGCAGTTTCAAAACATTTCCAACGCTCACGCAAGATCTATCTAGGAGATGCATGATATGTCTCCATCGTATCTACTTTTCCAAACACTTTTGCCCTTGTTTTGGACTCTAACTTGCATGATTTGAATGGAACTAACCTGGACTGACGCTGTTTTCAGCAGAATTCCCATGGTGTTATTTTTGTGCAGAAATAAAAGTTCTCGGAATGACTTGAAACTTCACGGAGAATATTTTTGGAATTAATAAAATATACTGGCAAAAGAATCAAGGCCAGGGGGCCCACACCCTGTCCATGAGGGTGGGGGGGTACCCCCTGGGCACGCCCCCTGCCTCATGGGCCCCCTGGTGCTCCACCGACCTCAACTCCAACTCTATATATTCACGTTCGGGGAGAAAAAAACCAGAGAGAAGGATTCATCGTGTTTTACGATACGGAGCCGCCGCCAAGCCCTAATCTCTCTCGGGAGGGCTGATCTAGAGTCCGTTCGGGGCTCCGGAGAGGGGAATCCGTCGCCATCGTCATCATCAACCTTCCTCCATCACCAATTTCATGACGCTCACTGCCGTGCGTGAGTAATTCCATCGTAGGCTTGCTGGATGGTGATGGGTTGGATGAGATTTACCATGTAATCGAGTTAGTTTTGCTAGGGTTTGATCCCTAGTATTCCACTATGTTCTGAGATTGATGTTGCCATGACTTTGCTATGCTTAATGCTTGTCACTAGGGCTCGGGTGCCATGATTTCAGATCTGAACCTATTATGTTTTCATGAATATATGTGAGTTCTTGATCCTATCTTGCAAGTCTATTGTGACGCCCCCGATTTGACCGTACACTAATCATGCACGCAAATGTGTACGATCAAGATCAGGGACTCACGGGAAGATATCACAACACAACTCTACAACATAATTAAGTCATACAAGCATCATAATACAAGCCAGGGGCCTCGAGGGCTCGAATACAAGTGCTCGATCACAGACGAGTCAGCGGAAGCAACAATATCTGAGTACAGACATAAGTTAAACAAGTTGCCTTAAGAAGGCTAGCACAAACTTGGATACAGATCGAACGAGGCGCAGGCCTCCTGCCTGGGATCCTCCTAACTACTCCTGGTCGTCGTCAGCGGGCTGCACGTAGTAGTAGGCACCTCCAGTGTCGTAGGTGTCGTCGTCGACGGTGGCATCTGGCTCCTGGACTCCAGCATCTGGTTGCGACAACCAGATAGAAAGGAAAAGGGGAAAAGAGGGAGAGAAGCAACCGTGAGTACTCATCCAAAGTACTCGCAAGCAAGGAGCTACACTACATATGCATGGGTATATGTGTAAAGGGGCATATCAGTGGACTGAACTGCAGAATGCCAGAATAAGAGGGGGATAGCTAGTCCTGTCGAAGACTACGCTTCTGGTCATCTCCATCTTGCAGCCTGAAGAAGAGAGTAGATTGAAGTCCTCCAAGTAGCATCGCATAGCATAATCCTACCCGGCGATCCCCTCCTCGTCGCCCTGTTAGAGCGATCACCGGGTTGTATCTGGCACTTGGAAGGGTGTATTTTATTCAGTATCCAGTTCTAGTTATCATAAGGTCAAGGTACAACTCCGGGTCGTCCTTTTACCAAGGGACACGGCTATTCGAATAGATAAACTTCCCTGCAGGGGTGCACCACATAACCCAACACGCTCGATCCCAATTGGCCGGACACACTTTTCTGGGTCATGCCCGGCCTCGTAAGATCAACGCGTCGCAGCCCCACCTAGGCTCAACCGAGAGGTCAACACGCCGGTCTAACCCTATGCGCGCAGGGGTCTGGGCCCATCGCCCTATGCACACTTGCACGTTGCGAGGGCGGCCGGAAGCAGACCTAGCCTAGTGGCGTTCCAGTCCAATCCGGCGCGCGCCGCTCCGTCGCTGACGTCAAAAGAGCTTCGGCTGATACCACGACGCCGGGATACCCATAACTACTCCCGCGTAGATGGCTAGTGCGTATAGACCAAATGGCCAGACTCAGATCAAATACCAAGATCTCGTTAAGCGTGTTAAGTATCCGCGAACGCCGACCAGGGCCAGGCCCACCCCTCACCTAGGCGGTCTCAACCTGCCCTGTCGCTCCGCCACAAAGATCCACTTGCGGGTACTCCTACGAGCCGACCCGACTTTAGTCATAACATGTGTCATGTATATAGTATATAAGTATATACCCGTGATCGCCGCCCAGGTGATCACGGCCCGATAGTATAGTACAGCAGACGGACAAGGATGTAGGGCCACTGATGGAAACTAGCATCCTATACTAAGCATGTAGGATTGCAGGTAAAGGTAACAACAGTAGTAGCAAGGATAGGCTATGCATCAGGATAGGATATCGGAAAGCAGTAACATGCTACACTACTCTAATGCAAGCAGTATAGAGAAGAATAGGCGATATCTGGTGATCAAGGGGGGGGGGCTTGCCTGGTTGCTCTGGCAAGTAGGAGGGGTCGTCAACTCCGTAGTCGAACTGGGCAGCAGCAGTGTCGGTCTCGTAGTCTACCAGAGAGAAGAGGGGGGAAGAAACAGTAAATACAAAGCAAACATAAGCATGACGATGCGTGACATGACAATGAACAGTGCGAGGTGTGTCCTAACGCGACAGTAGGTGGTACCGGCGAAGGGGGGGAACATCCGGGAAAGTATTCCCGATGTTTTGGCGTTTTCGGACAGATGGACCGGAGGGGGAAAGTTGCGAGTTCGATAGGTTAGGGAGGTGTGGTGGACGAACAGACTGCGTATCCGGATTCGTCTCGTCGTTCTGAGCAACTTTCATGTTGAAATATTTTAATCCGAGTTACGGATTAAAAGATATGATTTTCTAAAGATGTTATTAATTTCTGGAATTTAATTAATTATTTAATTTAATTCAAAAATGGATTTATGACATCAGCATGATGTCATGCTGACGTCAGCAGTCAACATTGACCGTTGACCTGGTCAACCTGACAGGTGGTCCACCTGTAGTGACGTACTAATTTAAACTAACTAAATTAGATTAGTTAACTACTGGACCCCACCTGTCATTGTCTAATCATCTAAACTAATTAGTTTAATTATTAAAATGTTTTAATTACCGAATTAAGCGGGGGCCCGCACGTCAGTGCTGGGGCCTGCCCAGTCAGCAGTTGACTGGGTCAACCCAGTCAACTGGGACCCACTGGCAGTGCACTGGGGTGGCCCCAGGCCAGCCACGTCGGCGGCCGGCGGCGGAGCGACTCCGGCGACCAAAATCGCGGCGGCGCGCGGCTGGCTCGGCTCGGTTTAGCGCACAGGGGGTCCCAGGGGCCGCGTTGCTTGTTCGACGCGGCTCGACGCCGCGCGTCGAACGGTGGTCGGTGCGGGGTGCTGGGGAGGTCGGAGCGGAGCACCGGATCTCACGGCGCGGGGTGGTTCGGGCGTGCGGCAGAGGCGGGGCTACGGTGCGAACTGGGGCAAACCGAAGAGCGGGCGAGCCTACTCGATGCGGCCAAGGCAACGGAGGCACGAACGGGACCAAAAGGTCACCGTGGCCACGCCGGCGACGAGCCAGGCGGCGGAGGGTGCGGCCTAACGCGCGCGGTGACTACGGCAAGCTAGCGAGCTAATGGAGGGGGAGGAGGCAAGAGCTCACAGCGGGGCGTAGCCGTTTAGAGCGGGCGCGGGGAAGCGTGGTGCAGCCGGAACGACGGCGAACGCGGCGGGATCCAACGAGGAAGAAGATGGCGCGGTCGATGCAGGGTTCCCGGGGCTCGGGCCCGTGGTCGAGAGGACGGGCTCGACGCGGCGGAGCTCGTGGACACGTCGGGGAGGAGAACGGGGCTCGGTGGCCGCGGCTATGGCGCAGCCATGGCGACGGCGGCGCTCGGTTGCGGTGGGAACGAGGTGGAGCTGAGGAGGAGAGGCGCAGGACCCGAGGGCGAGAGTGGGGGCGAGTGGGAGGCGCGATCGAGGGGCGGGGCGTGGCGGCCTTATCCTCCCCGTCGCCGGCGAGGGGGTGCGGGGGGGAATTTCGTGGGTGGGGGAAGTGTCGGTGGGGGGGGTACTGGGGGAGTGATAAGGGGAGGGCGGCCGGCTGGGCCTGGGGTTTGGCCCAGTTGGGCAAGGTCCAGTGGGGGGGGGTTTCTTCCTCCTTTTTTTGTTTTTTGTTCTGTTTCTTTTTTTGTAATTTCTTTCTTTTATTTATTTGCTTTTCTGTTTTATTTCAATTTATTTATTTAGGCATTTTATAAAAATATGTTTCTTTATTATAATTACCCTTGTAATATTTGGCACCCACCGAACATTTTTGTTTCAATTTTTGAAAAACTTTTACTGTCGACATTAATTTAAATTTGAATTTTGAAACGGTTTTGGATCATCGCACGGTTAACAACAGTAACCGAGGTGACGTGGCATGATTAGCGGGGAATTACTGTAGCTTGATTCCCGGGCGTTACAAATCTCCTCCACTACAAGAAATCTCGTCCCGAGATTTTAGGAGGTAGAAGGAAACAGTGCGGGGTATTCATCACGCAAGCGATCCTCGCGTTCCCAAGTGGCCTCATCTTCAGAATGGTGCGACCACTGGACCTTGAGAAACTTGATCGCCTTCTGACGTGTGCGGCGTTCAGCTTGGTCGAGAATGCGGACCGGATGCTCCTTATAGGAGAGGTCCTGCTGCAATTCGAGCACTTCATGATCCACAACTCGGATTGGGTCCTTGAAGCAACGGCGGAGCTGTGACACATGGAACACATCGTGAACCTGAGAAAGGTTCGGTGGAAGTTCCAGTTGGTATGCCACTTTTCCATGCCTTTCGAGAATAATGAATGGGCCAATATATCGAGGAGCTAGTTTGCCCTTGATTCCGAAGCGGTCAGCACCCTTCATTGGTGTGACTCGAACATAAGCCTTTTCGCCAGGTTGATAGACCATGTCTTTATGATGACGGTCATACTGACTCTTCTGACGTGACTGAGCAGTCTTGAGATTCTCACGGATAATGCGGACTTGTTCTTCGGCATCTTGGATAATATCCGGACCGAAGAGTGGACGTTCCCCAGTTTCTGACCAGTTCAGAGGGGTTCGACACTTTCGTCCATATAACACTTCGAAGGGGGCCATCTTCAGACTAGCTTGATAGCTATTATTATAAGAGAACTCAGCATACGGGAGAGATTCCTCCCATTTCTTGCCGAAGGAAATAACACAAGCTCGAAGCATGTCTTCGAGAACTTGGTTGACGCGTTCAACTTGCCCCTGTGACTGAGGATGAAATGCAGTACTGAATGACAGATGAGTTCCCATAGCTTCTTGGAAACTTGCCCAGAATCTTGAAGTGAATAAGCTACCACGGTCTGAGCTGATAACCAATGGAATACCGTGGAGTGAAACAATCCTGGACATATAGAGCGTTGCCAACTGGCTAGCAGTGATCATTTCTTTGACCGCCAGAAAATGTGCAACTTTGGAAAGCCGGTCAATGACGACAAGAATAGCATCATTACCTTTCTGTGATTTGGGAAATCCAGTGACAAAGTCCATCTCAACATGGTCCCATTTCCATTCAAGAATAGAGATAGGTTGCAGAGTTCCAGTAGGTCTTTGATGTTCTGCTTTGATACGACGGCAAACGTCACACTCAGCGACATAACGAGCAATGTCTTGCTTCATATTAGACCACCAGAATCTCTGACGGATGTCTTGGTACATCTTTGTACTACCAGGATGGATACAAAGAGGCGTATCATGAGCTTCTTTCATAACTTCCTGTGTCATATCCAGGTTTTTCTCTGCACATGGCACCACTAGGCGGCCCTTGAAGTATAAGGTGCCATCTTCAACAATAGTGAAGAATGAGGGTTTTCCTTCTGCGAGGTAGCGCTTAATCTTGTGGGCTTCAGAGTCATACTTCTGTAGCCTTTTGATGCTATCCACGAGATCTGGTTTAGCAACTAGGGTATTGAGGGAACCCTGGGTAACAACGTGGAGGTTCACCTTGCCAAACTCCTTAGGAGGGGGAGCGAGTGCACCCGGAGGGACAATATGGAGGTTCAGCTTCCTGAATTCTTCAACAAGCGAGGGCTGAACTTTGTGAACCTGGAGGTGGTTGCAGTAAGACTTGCGGCTCAAGGCATCAGCCATTACATTAGCCTTGCCTGGCGTATAGGAAAAACCCAAGTCAAAGTCTGCAACAAGCTCCATCCATCTCTGCTGACGGAGGTTCAGGTCTGGCTGAGTAAACAGATACTTCAGACTTTGGTGGTCAGTGAAGATCTCGCAACGATTACCGAGAAGGTAATGTCGCCACTGCTTCAGCACATGAATGACAACAGCAAGTTCGAGGTCGTGAACTGGGTAGTTCTCTTCGTGAGGGCGCAATTGCCGAGAGGCATAAGCAATCACTTTGCGGTCTTGCATTAGGACACAGCCTAATCCTTGACGGGAAGCGTCGCAGTAAATGACGAAGTCCTTCTTAGTATCAGGTGGAGCTAGAACTGGGGCAGAAGTCAACTTGTCTTTGAGTTCCTGGAAACTTTCCTGACATTTGTCTGTCCATTGGAACTTGACGCCCTTATGTAACAAATTAGTCAGAGGCCTAGCGATCTTAGAGAAGTTCTCGACAAATCGACGGCAATAGCTGGCGAGACCAAGAAAACTTCTGACTTGCTTAACGTTCTTGGGAGGAGTCCAATCAAGAATAGCCTGAACTCGCTCGGGGTTGACGGCAATACCATCCTTAGAGATGACATGCCCAAGATAGGTTACTTCCGGTAGCCAGAACTCACATTTGGAGAACTTGGCATATAGTTGATGCTCTCGTAGCTTTTCCAGCACAAGTCGAAGATGTTCAGCATGTTCTTCTTCGTTCTTTGAAAATACCAGGATATCATCCAGATAAACCACAACGAACTTGTCGAGGTAATCCATGAATATATAGTTCATCAAATGAGAGAAGGTGGCTGGAGCATTGGTTAAACCGAAAGACATGACGGTGTACTCGTATGAACCATAGCGAGTCACGAAGGCGGTTTTGGGATATCCTCTTCGCGAACACGGATCTGGTGGTAACCCAACCTCAAGTCGAGCTTAGAGAACACTGACGAGCCCGCCAGTTGATCATACAGATCATTGATCCGAGGAAGAGGGTATTTATTCTGAATGGTAGCTTGGTTTATAGGATGTTAGTCTTGAACTAACCGGTTTGTCCCATCCTTCTTCTTGACAAAGAGAGAAGGTGCTCCCCAAGGAGAGCAACTTGGGCGAATGAATCCTTTGCGAAGAGATTTGTCGATTTCCTCCTTAAGCTCAAGGAGTTCATGCGGCGGCATTTTGTAGGGTCGCTTGGCTATAGGAGTGGTGCCTGGTTTCAAGTCGATGATGAATTCGACAGCTCTAGCAGGGGGAATCCCTGGAAGTTCTTCAGGGAAGACGTCGAGGAATTCACGCACGACGGAAATGTTTTCAATGCCCTCGAGTGGTGCAGCGTTCAATGCATTCAATGCATAGAGCCTTGCCTCGGCATTTTGCACCAGATGGGCTTGGTAAGTAACTATCTCATCTGAAGGGTGTAGCAGATGGACGGTCTTAGTGGTGCAAACGATTGAAGTAGTATGCGCTTTTAACCAATTCATTCCCAGAATGAGATCGATGCTACAAGACTTCAGTACGATGGGAGAGACAAGAAATTCCAGTCCTTCGATTTCAACGGGGACGTCGTTGCAAATCATGGAGGTTCGACATTGGCCCGCAGGGGTGTGTACTAATAGTGAAGCATTCATGTCTTCGCTTCTAATGCCATGCATGAATGCAAAATCTTCTGACATGAATGAATGTGATGCACCTGTATCAAATAAAACGGATGCTGGTACTGAATTTACGAGGAGTGTACCCATCACAGTAGCAGGCTGGTCTTGAGCTTCGTTGATATCAACGTGGTTGGCATGAGCACGACCATAAGACTTAGCATTGTTGTTGCGGGGCTGGTTGTTACCACGGCCAGTTGCTGGAAGGGCCAGTTGATTCTGGTTCTGGTTGCATTCTCTAGCACGGTGCCCTGGTTGACCACACCTGAAGCACAAGCCATTATTGGGAGTGGGAACAGGGGCTTGGGACGCTGGGGCTGGAAGTCTTGACTGCCTAGATGGTGGTGGAGGCAGACGAGGTGCAGCATAGGTCTGCCTTGGGGCAGATGCATTTGGACGGTACATGCTGTTCGGGATCCATATCTTACGCTTCTGTGAGGGCGAGCCCGAAGATGAGCCCGTGTCACGGTTGCGCCTGTGAGAGCTCTGGTATTCCTGCAGACCAGTTTCGACATTGATGGCCTTGTTCACCAAGGTGGCGAAATCAGCAAAGTCATGCACTAGAAGTGCGAGCTTGATGTCAGCTTGAAGGCCATCACAGAACTTCTCCTGTCTGCGTGCATCAGTTGCAATGTCCTCCTCAGCATAGCGAGACAAGTCCAGAAACTCCCGCTGATAAGCTTCAACAGTTTTGTTGCCTTGGGTGAGGTTGCGGAACTCACGCTTCTTACGGTCCATGACTCCTTGAGGAATGAAGCGGGCACGGAAAGCAGCTTGGAAGTCTGGCCAGGTGATGATTGTCCCAGCTGGCAGAGTACGCCTGTGGCTGTCCCACCATTGAGCTGCGGGTCCCTTCAGAAAGAAGGAAGCAAAGTTGACATAGCTGGCAGGGGCTACATCGGCAGACTCCATCTCATAGGTGATGTCACGGAGCCAGTCATCAGCATCCAGAGGCTGAGTTGAGCTGCGGTACACAGTTGGATTCAGGCGCATGAAATCCTGCAGAGTTACTGGGGTTGGTTGCTGGTCCATATTGGGGCGAGGAAACTGAGCCATCATATTTTCCATGAATTGGCGGTTCAGTTCAAACTGTTGGATCATACCAGCCATGTACTCAGGTGGTGGTGGGGCATTGCCACCACAACCACGACCACCTGGTCTAACCATCCTGCTAATATATAACAGGGGTAGTTCAGCATTGAGAAATTTGCAAAGACAAGAATCATTCATGATGAAACATGCATAATGAAAGGAGCACGATAGCTACTACATAGTAGTTGGCATAACTTACAAAAGGGGTCATGCATAGAGTTCAGTACATAGACTAAAACATCATAGGCGGCACACAGGCTCGCGGCGAATGCATCTAACACTACAAGCAAGCCTACATCAGTCCCAAGAGGTACTGTGGAGGTAATCGTAGCCCGACAGCTGGTAGTGAGGCAACGGATAGCCCTCCATGTCAGCAGACTGGGGGCCGCGGATACTCAGGTGTAGAGCCCGACGCTCAGGTGGCAGAAGAGGACCAAGTGCGGGAGAGTAGCCTCCCACCTCTGGCCAACCGACACCGTGGGGCATCACGGTCCTGGCTGGGTAGATCGCAGTACGCGGTAGCTGTCCAGATCGGACAAAGGGGTGCAGCAGCGTCAGAGCACGGTAAAGGTGCTGACGGGTGGTGTACATGTCGTGGCGAAGAGCTCGGTTAGCTCGATCCAGCCCATCAGCATGCAGAACCAGGTTCTGATGGTAGAAGGGCTCTCAGGTGACAGTGGAGTAGGCAGCAGTATAGTATCCCTCCGCACCAACATCAGATGCGATAGCAATGTGCCTGAAAGGGGAGGTGTCCAACTCCCGATACTCTCCACGAAGACGTGTCAGAGCAGCATAGGCAGCATCGTGGACAGCCATATCGATGGTCACACCAACACCATGTGCGGTGTGCAGCACAGTAGTGGAGTCATACTCCCGCAAGTAGAGGTGGACGATGGCACGGTACTGCTCCTGGTTAAAGTCCTGGTACTCCTCGTAGATGGTGTACTCAGGGTGCCAGCGATAACCCAGATAGGTCATCATCTCAGCTAGCACAGCCGGTGATCCCGAGGCACCAATGGCCGTCGTGTGGCGCACGACCTGCCTCGTGGGTTCCATCTGAAAGCAAAGACGTTTCAAAGGAGTTAAATGACAGTGTGTGAATTGTTCAATATACTATTCTAAGAAACAACTATGGCTTATCCAACTTTGGGGTGAATGCGGTCACGGGATCCTAGTGTTAGAGTTTGTAAATTCGTTTAACCCGAGTAGAAGAGAGTTCAGAGTCCGAGAGTAAAGGTCGAGGAGTAAAAGATCCTAGTACCACCCAATGGCGACGTGGGCCCGTAAGACACACAGCCATGTTAGTAAAAGTTTTGTAATGTCTAGACTCGACTTCGGCCAAGGAGTGTGGGAAGGGGGATTCCTACAGGCAGTCGGCTCTGATACCAACTTGTGACGCCCCCGATTTGACCGTACACTAATCATGCACGCAAATGTGTACGATCAAGATCAGGGACTCACGGGAAGATATCACAACACAACTCTACAACATAATTAAGTCATACAAGCATCATAATACAAGCCAGGGGCCTCGAGGGCTCGAATACAAGTGCTCGATCACAGACGAGTCAGCGGAAGCAACAATATCTGAGTACAGACATAAGTTAAACAAGTTGCCTTAAGAAGGCTAGCACAAACTTGGATACAGATCGAACGAGGCGCAGGCCTCCTGCCTGGGATCCTCCTAACTACTCCTGGTCGTCGTCAGCGGGCTGCACGTAGTAGTAGGCACCTCCAGTGTCGTAGGTGTCGTCGTCGACGGTGGCGTCTGGCTCCTGGACTCCAGCATCTGGTTGCGACAACCAGATAGAAAGGAAAAGGGGAAAAGAGGGAGAGAAGCAACCGTGAGTACTCATCCAAAGTACTCGCAAGCAAGGAGCTACACTACATATGCATGGGTATATGTGTAAAGGGGCATATCAGTGGACTGAACTGCAGAATGCCAGAATAAGAGGGGGATAGCTAGTCCTGTCGAAGACTACGCTTCTGGCCATCTCCATCTTGCAGCCTGAAGAAGAGAGTAGATTGAAGTCCTCCAAGTAGCATCGCATAGCATAATCCTACCCGGCGATCCCCTCCTCGTCGCCCTGTTAGAGAGCGATCACCGGGTTGTATCTGGCACTTGGAAGGGTGTATTTTATTCAGTATCCAGTTCTAGTTATCATAAGGTCAAGGTACAACTCCGGGTCGTCCTTTTAGCAAGGGATACGGCTATTCGAATAGATAAACTTCCCTGCAGGGGTGCACCACATAACCCAACACGCTCGATCCCAATTGGCCGGACACACTTTTCTGGGTCATGCCCGGCCTCGTAAGATCAACGCGTCGCAGCCCCACCTAGGCTCAACCGAGAGGTCAACACGCCGGTCTAACCCTATGCGCGCAGGGGTCTGGGCCCATCGCCCTATGCACACCTGCACGTTGCGAGGGCGGCCGGAAGCAGACCTAGCCTAGTGGCGTTCCAGTCCAATCCGGCGTGCGCCGCTCCGTCGCTGACGTCAAAAGAGCTTCGGCTGATACCACGACACCGGGATACCCATAACTACTCCCGCGTAGATGGCTAGTGCGTATAGACCAAATGGCCAGACTCAGATCAAATACCAAGATCTCGTTAAGCGTGTTAAGTATCCGCGAACGCCGACCAGGGCCAGGCCCACCCCTCACCTAGGCGGTCTCAACCTGCCCTGTCGCTCCGCCACAAAGATCCACTTGCGGGTACTCCTACGAGCCGACCCGACTTTAGTCATAACATGTGTCATGTATATAGTATATAAGTATATACCCGTGATCGCCGCCCAGGTGATCACGGCCCGATAGTATAGTACAGCAGACGGACAAGGATGTAGGGCCACTGATGGAAACTAGCATCCTATACTAAGCATGTAGGATTGCAGGTAAAGGTAACAACAGTAGTAGCAAGGATAGCCTATGCATCAGGATAGGATATCGGAAAGCAGTAACATGCTACACTACTCTAATGCAAGCAGTATAGAGAAGAATAGGCGATATCTGGTGATCAAGGGGGGGGCTTGCCTGGTTGCTCTGGCAAGTAGGAGGGGTCGTCACTCCGTAGTCGAACTGGGCAGCAGCAGCGTCGGTCTCGTAGTCTACCAGAGAGAAGAGGGGGAAAGAAACAGTAAATACAATGCAAACATAAGCATGACGATGCGTGACATGACAATGAGCAGTGCGAGGTGTGTCCTAACGCGACAGTAGGTGGTAGCGGCGAAGGGGGGGAACATCCGGGAAAGTATTCCCGATGTTTTGCGTTTTCGGACAGACGGACCGGAGGGGGAAAGTTGTGAGTTCGATATGTTAGGCAGGTGTGGTGGATGAACGGACTGCGTATCCGGATTCGTCTCGTCGTTCTGAGCAACTTTCATGTAGAAAACATTTTCATCCGAGTTACGGTTTAAAAGATATGAATTTTCAAAGATTATTTGAATTTCTGGAATTATTTGAATTTGGCAAAAATGAATTATGACGTCAGCATGAGGTAACGCTGACGTCAGCAGGTCAACAGGTCGGCTGACCAGTCAAACCAGACAGGTGGGTCCTACCTGTCATAGACAGTGGACTAACAGAAGATTAAACTAACTAAATTTAGATTAGTTAACTACTGGACCCCACCTGTCATTGTCTAATCATCTAAACTAATTAGTTTTAATTATTAAAATGTTTTAATTACCGAATTAAGCGGTGGGGCCCGCACGTCAGTGGCTGGGGCCTGCCCAGTCAGCAGTTGACCCAGTCAACTGGGACCCACTGGCAGTGGCACTGGGGTGGCCCCAGGCCAGCCACGTCGGCGGCCGGCGGCGGAGCGACTCCGGCGACCAAAATCGCGGCAGCGCGCGGCTGGCTCGGCTCGGGTTTAGCGCACAAGGGGTCCCAGGGGCCGCGGTTGCTTGTGTTCGACGCGGCTCGACGCCGCGCGTCGAACGGTGGCGGTGCGGGGTGCTGGGGAGGTCGGAGCGGAGCACCAGGAGCTCGCCGGCGGCGGGGTGGTTCGGGCGTGCGGCAGAGGCGGGGCTACCGTGCGAACTGGGGCAAACCGAAGAGCGGGGCGAGGCCTACTCGATGCGGCCAAGGCAACGGAGGCACGAACGGGACCAAAAGGTCGCCGTGGCCACGCCGGCGACGAGGCCAGGCGGCGGAGGGTGCGGCCTAACGCGGCGCGGTGACTACGGCAAGCTAGCGAGCTAATGGAGAGGGGGAGGAGGAGCAAGAGCTCACAGCGGGGTGTAGCCGTTTAGAGCGGGCGCGGGGAAGGCGTGGTGCAGCCGGAACCGACGGCGAACGGCGGCGGGGATCCGACGAGGAAGAAGATGGCGCGGGGTCGATGCAGGGTTCCCGGGGCTCGGGCCCGTGGTCGAGGAGGACGGGCTCGACGCGGCGGAGCTCGTGGACATGTCGGGGAGGAGAACGGGGCTCGGTGGCCGCGGCTATGGCGCAGCCATGGCGACGGCGGCGCTCGGTTGCGGTGGGGAACGAGGTGGAGCTGAGGGAGGAGGGAGAGGCGCAGGACCCGAGGACGAGAGTGGGGGCGAGTGGGAGGCGCGATCGAGGAGGCGGGGCGTGGCGGCCTTATCCTCCCCCGTCGCCGGCGAGGGGGGTGCGGCGGGGACCTGCCCCTGTTCTGACCCCGGTCGGGGGAACAGGGAAGGGGAGGGAGAGACCGAGCGAGGTGGGCCAGGCCGGCTGGGCCTGGGGGTCGGCCCAGTTGGGCCAGGGTCCAGTGGGGGCGGGGGGTTCCTCCCTTCTTCTTCTTTTTTCTGTTTGTTTTCTCTGTTGCATTTTCTTTTCTTTTTATTTATTTTCTTTTTTGTTTTACATCATTTTCAAATAGTTAGGCATTTTCTAAAAATATGTTTTCTCCACAATAATTATCAGTGCAATATCTGGCACCCACCGAACATTTTTGTTTAAATTTTTGAAAACTTTTATTATTGACATTAATTTGAATTTAAATTTTGAAACGGTTTCGAATCATCGCGAGGTTAACAACAGTAACCGTGGTGACGTGGCATCATTAACGTGAGATTACTATAGCATGATTATCCGGGCGTTACATCTATAGTCACCTACTATGTGTTATGATCCGGCAACCCTGAAGTGACAATAATCGGGACCACTCCCGGTGATGACCGTAGTTTGAGGAGTTCATGTATTCACTAAGTGTTAATGCTTTGGTCCGGTACTCTATTAAAAGGAGGCCTTAATATCCCTTAGTTTCCAATAGGACCCCGCTGCCACGGGAGGGTAGGACAAAATATGTCATGCAAGTTCTTTCCCATAAGCACGTATGACTATATTCAGAATACATGCCTACATTGCATTGATGAATTGGAGCTAGTTCTGTGTCACCCTATGTTATAACTATTGCATGAGGAATCGCATCCGGCACAATTCTCCATCACCGATCCAATGCCTACGAGCTTTCCACATATTGCTCTTTGCTTAGTTACTTTTTCGTTGCCACTGTTACAATTACTACAAAGCTGCTACTATTACTTTTGCCACCGTAACCGTTACTTCCATACTACTTTCCTACTAAATACTTTGCTGCAGATATTAAGTTATCCCGGTTGTGGTTGAATTGACAACTCAACTGCTAATACTTGAGAATATTCTTTGGCTCCCCTTGTGTCGAATCAATAAATTTGGGTTGAATACTTTACCCTCGAAAACTGTTGCGATCCCCTATACTTGTGGGTTATCAAGACTATTTTCTGGCGCCGTTGCCGGGGAGCATAGCTCTATTCTTTGAGTCACTTGGGATTTATATCTGCTGGTCACTATGAGGAACTTGAAAGACGAAAGAACTAAGATTTTTCCCTCAACTACGAGGGGAGGTAAGGAACTGCCATCTGGCTCTACAATTGATTCACCTTCTGTTTTGAGTAAACTTGTGACACCTAAACCTGCTTCTACTATTAATTCTGATATGTCACATGTAATTGATGATGCCACTTCTGCTATGCATGACACTTATGATGAAACTACTTCTATGCTTGATACTACTGTGCCACTAGGTGAATTTCTTGATGAACAACTTGCTAGGGCTAGAGAGAATGAAATTATTGAAACTGATAATATTGATGAAAGTGATGATGAAGATTCTCCCCCTAGATATGAATTGCCTGTTGTGCCTGAGGGTTACGTTATGGATGAAGAAACTGCTAGAGACTTTCTTGCTTGCAATGATAGGAATGATCTTAAGAAATTATTAGCTAAGCTGAAAGAAAAGTCTTTGAATGCTAGAATGAAATATGGCCCTGCTTTTGCTACTTCACCTATTTGTGTTATTGATAAGGATTATGATTTCTCTGTTGATCCTGAGATAATTACTTTGGTTGAATCCGATCCTTTTTATGTCTATGAATCTGAAACTGTTGTGGCACATCTTACTAAATTAAATGATATAGCCACCCTATTCACTAATGATGAGAAAACTCGCTACTACTATATCCTTAAGTTATTTCTGTTCTCATTAAAGGGTGATGCTAAAACATGGTTCAATTCTCTTGATCCTGGTTGTGTGCGTAGTCCCCGGGATATGATTTATTACTTCTCTGCTAAATATTTCCCCGCTCATAAGAAACAAGTTGCTTTAAGGGAAATATATAATTTTGTGCAAATTGAAGAAGAGAGTCTCCCACAAGCTTGGGGGAGGCTTATCCAATTACTTAATGCCTTGCCTGATCATCCTCTAAAGAAAAATGAAATATTTGATATCTTTTATAATGGACTAACCGATGCTTCTAGAGACCACCTGGATAGTTGTGTTGGTTGTGTTTTCAGGGAAAGAACAGTTGATCAAGCTGAATTGCTATTGAATAATATGTTGACTAATGAAAATAATTGGACACTTCCTGAACCAACTCCTAAACCAACTCTGAAGAAAAGGGGTATTCTATTTCTCAGTCCTGAAGATATGCAAGAGGCAAAGAAATGTATGAAAGAAAAGGGTATTAAAGCTGATGATGTTAAGAATTTACCTTCTATTGAAGATATACATGGTCTTAATTTGCCGCCTGTTGAAGAAATACATGGTCTTGATAACCCGACACAGGTAGTAAAGGTAAATTCTCTCTATAGATTTGATGAAGGTGATATTCCTCGTTATAAGTCTACTAGCCAATGCTTTGATGAGTTTGATAATTTTATTGTCAAACAAGAAAAGTTCAGTGCTTATGTTGTTAGACAATTGAAACGCAATGCTTATATGATTGAACACTTGAGTGATTATATGTCTAGAGTTAAGGGTGAACTTAAACTCATTAGTAAACATGCTTCTATGGTTACCACTCAAGTAGAACAAGTACTTAAAGCTCAGAATGATTTGCTCAGTGAATTAAATAATAAGAAGAATGATAATGCTGTTAGAGTTATGACTAGAGGGGGTAAAATGACTCAGGAACCTTTGTATCCTGAGGGCCACCCTAAGAGAATTGAGCAAGATTCTCA
Organism: Triticum aestivum; assembly: GCF_018294505.1. Lineage (NCBI taxonomy): Eukaryota > Viridiplantae > Streptophyta > Magnoliopsida > Poales > Poaceae > Triticum > Triticum aestivum. Next base: position 162,173,156 of record NC_057799.1, on the reverse strand, counting down.
GAGAACTAATGTTGATGCATCTAGTCCTTCTAAGAAGAAGAAAAAGAAAAATGATAGGACTTTGCATGCTTCTAGTGAACCTGTTATTGACACACCTGAGAATCCCAATGATATTTCTATTTCTGATGGTGAAACACAATCTGGTGAGGAACATGAACCTAGTGATAATATTAATGATGATGTTCATGTTGATGCTCAACCTAGCAATAACAATGATGTAGAAATTGAACCTGCTGTTGATCTTGATAACCCACAATCAAAGAATCAACGTTATGATAAGAGAGACTTTGTTGCTAGGAAGCACGGTAAAGAAAGAGAACCATGGGTTCAGAAACCCATGCCTTTTCCTCCTAAACCATCCAAGAAAAAGGATGATGAGGATTTTGAGCTCTTTGCTGAAATGATTAGACCTATCTTCTTGCGTATGCGTTTTACTGATATGCTTAAAATGAATCCTTATGCCAAGTATATGAAGGATATTGTTACAAATAAGAGAAAGATACCGGAAGCTGAAATTTCCACCATGCTTGCTAATTATACTTTTAAGGGTGGAATACCTAAGAAACTAGGAGATCCAGGAGTACCAACTATATCGTGCTCCATTAAAAGAAACTATGTTAAAACTGCTTTGTGTGATCTTGGAGCCGGTGTTAGTGTTATGCCCCTCTCTTTATATCATAGACTTGATTTGAATAAGTTGACACCTACTGAAATATCTTTGCAAATGGCTGATAAATCAACTGCTATACCTATCGGTATTTGTGAGGATGTGCCTGTTGTGGTTGCAAGCGTTACTATTTTAACGGACTTTGTTATTCTTGATATTCCTGAGGACAATAGTATGTCGATTATCCTTGGTAGACCCTTTTTGAATACTGCAGGGGCTATTATTGATTGCAACAAAGGCAATGCCACTTTTCATGTTAATGGTAATGAGCATATGGTACACTTTCCGAGGAAACAACCTCAAGTCCACAGTATCAATTCTATTGGAAAAATTTCAACTATTACTATTGGAGGTTTTGAATTTCCTCTTCCTACTATCAAAAAGAGATATGATATTCTTATTGTTGGGGATGTGCATATCCCCGTTGAGGTAACCTAGTGCTATTCGAAAATTCTCCGGTTTCATGCGATTCGGAATGAGTTTGTTAACAAGACTTGATCGACCTTGTTAGTGGATTCCTTTTGATGAGCATGAGATGGATGAAGTTAGAAAGCACAACCTTCTGTACCCTCCTTTTACTTTCTGTTATTTAGATTAAATAAAGCAAACATAGTATTTTCTGTCTGTTTTCTGAATTATCCTAGCAATAAAAAATACCCCAAAAATAAAAGTTCCCCAAATGCCCTGAAAATGAAATATGATTTTTTTCTAGAATATTTGAGAATATCTGGCACTGAGAACACATCAGGGGGAGCCAGCACCTGGCCACGAGGGTCCAGGGTGCGCCCACCCCTGGGCGCGCCCCCTGCCTCGTGGGCCCCTGGTGGCCCCTCCACTTATTCCAGCACCCACACACTCATTCTTCCTCCCAAAAAAAATCACCAACCAGCTCAAGCACGAGTTCTAGCTCATCTTGCTGCCATTTTCGATCTCCTTGCTCAAAGCTCCACTCACAAAACTGCTTTGGGGGATTGTTCTTCGGTATGTGACTCCTCCAATGGTCCAATTAGTTTTTGTTCTAGTGCTTTATTCATTGCAAATTTTTGCTGCTTAGGTGACCCTTTTCTTGAGCTTGCATGTCAAATTTACATGGTCCCAAGTAGTTCTAATGCATGATATAGTCTCTAGGCACTTGTGGGAGTAGTTGCTATCAATTTTGTTGAGTTTGGTTCACTTTTATTTTAACTTACTAAAAATTTCAGAAATTGATGAAGAGATTTTTGAGGGGCTCTTCGAGCCGAAGCTCGAAGGATAAGCAAAATGAAGAGGATAAAAGGCCCAGATATAATCTCCCTCGCACCGCGGAGGTTCGGCCGTGTGAACGGCCTTGTGATGATTTCTTGAGGGCAGCCGGGATTCATGATGGTTTTTATTATTTGGCTGAGAATGCGGGCCTCACCGACTTCCTCCGCGACCAGCGCGAACAGTATCTCCTACTCACTAATATTTTTGTGGAAAATTTTCATTTCCATGCTAAGAGATCACCACCTTCGGTAGATTTTTATTTATATGATGGGTTTAAGGAGATGTCACTATTTGATTTCTGCCGGGTCTGTAAGATACCCTTTACGGGCAGCATAGAGGAACCACATCGTAATGATGTGGAAGGGTTTATTGATATGATTTCTGTAGGGGAAATGAGGAAAGTTTCCGATGCAAGAATCACTAGCATACACTTTCCTGTTCTGTGTTACTTTGCAATATTTGCTAGTAGATGTTCAATTGGTCGCGGGAACTGTGGAAACCTTAGTGCCCCTGATATTGTTATTTTGTGCCATGCCTTGTTTCGTGATAACACTTTTAGTCTAGGCGCTATTGTTGCCAAGTGGTTAAATCTGAACCGTACGAAGGGTCCCATCTTGGGAGGTATCTTCGTCTCACGCCTCGCTGCATACTTTAACATACATATTAGGCATTATGAGAAAGAAGAAAGGTTGCTGCCTTCAGTTTTTCTAGACTATAAGAGTATGGTAGCACATGGTTTTATTGTTAAGAATAAGAAAAAGATGCTTAACTATAGATTGATATTTGATAAAAATTACTTTGAGACTATTACTTTGGCTGCTCCTTCTTTGTTTAACTTATCTTCAGGCAAGTATATATCTTGTTCTGCCGAAGGCATTTCATGCCTACCAGAGCCTCACACCAGCTCCAGAGCCAGAGCCACAACTTGATCCTCCACGTCAGTTTGTTTACCAGTGGGATCCGGAGGAGATCGCCAATCAGTGGTACCCCGAGGCTCCATCTCAGTACGACCCCAACTACAACTTTGATCCATGGGCATAAACCAACTTAGGCCAAAAGCCTAAGCTTGGGGGAGTACGTATTTCTCACCGACATTACATTCATGTTCACACACTCATGCTAGTTTTCGGTGCTCATACTTTTTCACTGTACTATCCATGCTAGTTTATTTTCCTTTTTCTTGCTTTCTTCTTGTGTGTTTGATAAACCTTAAGGAAAAACCAAAAAAATTAGTTGTAGCTTTTAGCTAGTTTACTTTCCATGCTTGTAGTATAAATAATTAAAAAGAAAACCCAAAAAGATTTCCTGTTCTTCTTTTTCTTGTTGGGAGCTTTCCCGTGTATGGTTTTATTTCTTTTCTTTTCTTTGGGGGTCGAGAGGAGAAGACCATGATCAAAATGTTGAAGTGGCCCTTATATGCATTATTGTTGATTTAACCAAAAGCCCATATTACCTTGTCTTCTCCTTTGTATCAGATGCTTGCAGATTTCAACTTAGTCCAATGCACGTGCACTATTATTATTATCCACATCATTCGGTCGCGCAAGTGAAAGGCAATAATGACGATATATGATAGACTGATTGAGATGAGAGAAGCTGGTATGAACTCCACCTGTCTTGTTTTTGTAAATATGATTAGTTCATCGTTCCTGATTCAGCCTATTATGAATGAAACATGTTTGTAATGACAATTAGAGATTATAGTTGCTTATGCCATGCTTAATCTGCTCGGAGTTTATAATGGTTTACCTTGCATGCCAACATGCTATTAAAATGGTTGTGATGTGGTATGATAGGGTGGTATCCTCCTTTGAACGATTCGAGTGACTTGACTTGGCACATGTTCATGCATGTAGTTGAAACAAAATCAACATAGCCTTCACGATATTTATGTTCATGGTGGATTATATCCTACTCATGCTTGCTCTCAATGTTTATTAATTTTAATGCATGTTCGTGACTATTGTCGCTCTCTAGTTGGTCGCTTCCCAGTCTTTTTCTAGCCTTCACTTGTACTAAGCGGGAATACTGCTTGTGCATCCACTTCCATAAAACCGCAAAGTTATTCCATATGAGTCCACCATACCTTCCTATATGCGGTATCTACCTGCCGTTCCAAGTAAATTTGTATGTGCCAAACTCTAAACCTTCAAATGAAATTCTGTTTTGTATGCTCGAATAGCTCATGTATCAACTAGGGCTGTCTGTATCTCCCACGTTATGCAGGTTATTCTCAAGAGAAGTGGACTCCGCTCCTCACTCACGAGAAAATGGCTGGTCACCGGGATGCCTAGTCCCATGCTCTAAGCAAATCAAATCGATATAATTGCAAACAAAACTCCCCCAGGGTTGTTGCTAGTTGGAGGCACTCGTTGTTTCAAGCAAGCCATGGATTGATGCTTGTTGGTGGTGGGGGAGTATAAACTTTATCATTCTGCTTGGGAACCGCCTATAATGTGTGTAGCATGGAAGATATCGAGATCTCTCGGTTGTTATGTTGACAATGAAAGTATGCCGCTCAAAATATTATTTACCTCTATTCAAAATCGAGCTCTGGCACCTCTACAAATCTGTGCTTCTATTTACTTTTATGTTGAGTCATCACCCTCTTATTAAAAAGCACCAGCTGGAGAGCACCGCTATCATTTGCATGCATTACTATTAGTTTATATTGGGTATGACTATGACTGGATCTCTTTTACCATGAATTACAATGTTTAGTCAGTCCTTGATCTTCAGAGGTGCTCTTCATTTATGTTTTGCGGTCTCAGAAAGGGCTAGCGAGATACCATCTTGTTATATCATATTATGATTGTTTTGAGAAAGTGTTGTCATCCGAGATTTATTATTATTGCTCGCTAGTTGTTTATGCCATTGATATGAGTAAACATGAGACCTAAATGTTATTGTGAATATGGTTAGTTCATAATCTTTGCTGAAAACTTGAATGCTGGCTTCACACATTTAGAACAACAAGAGCAAACAGAGTTTGTAAAAAAAATTCTTCATCACTTTCAGTTTGTCAACTGAATTGCATGAGGACAAGCAAATGTTTAAGCTTGGGGGAGTTGATACGTCTCCATCGTATCTACTTTTCCAAACACTTTTGCCCTTGTTTTGGACTCTAACTTGCATGATTTGAATGGAACTAACCCGGACTGATGTTGTTTTCAGCAGAATTGCCATGGTGTTATTTTTGTGCAGAAATAAAAGTTCTCGAAATGACCTGAAACTTCATGCAGAATATTTTTGGAATTAATAAAAAATACTGGCGAAAGAATCAAGGCCGGGGGCCCACACCCTGTCCACGAGGGTGGGGGCGCGCCCACCCCCCTGGGCGCGCCCCCTGCCTCGTGGGCCCCCTGGTGCTCCACCGACCTCAACTCCAACTGTATATATTCACGTTCGGGGAGAAAAAAACCAGAGAGAAGGATTCATCACGTTTTACGATACGGAGCCACCGCCAAGCCCTAATCTCTCTCGGGAGGGCTGATCTGGAGTCCGTTCGGGGCTCCGGAGAGGGGAATCCGTCGCCGTCGTCATCATCAACCTTCCTCCATCACCAATTTCATGATGCTCACCGCTGTGCGTGAGTAATTCCATCATAGGCTTGCTGGACGGTGATGGGTTGGATGAGATTTACCATGTAATCGAGTTAGTTTTGTTAGGGTTTGATCCCTAGTATCCACTATGTTCTGAGATTGATGTTGCCATGACTTTGCTATGCTTAATGCTTGTCACTAGGGACCGAGTGCCATGATTTCAGATCTGAACCTATTATGTTTTCATGAATATATGTGATTTCTTGATCATATCTTGCAAGTCTGTAGTCACCTACTATGTGTTATGATCCGGCAACCCCGAAGTGACAATAATCGGGACCACTCCCGGTGATGACCGTAGTTTGAGGAGTTCATGTATTCACTAAGTGTTAATGCCTTGGTCCGGTACTCTATTAAAAGGAGGCCTTAATATCCCTTAGTTTCCAATAGGACCCCGCTGCCACGGGAGGGTAGGACAAAAGATGTCATGCAAGTTCTTTCCCATAAGCACGTATGACTATATTCAAAATACATGCCTACATTGCATTGATGAATTGGAGCTAATTCTGTGTCACCCTATGTTATAACTATTGCATGAGGAATCGCATCCGGCATAATTCTTCATCACCGATCCAATGCCTACGAGCTTTCCACATATTGCTCTTTGCTTAGTTACTTTTTCGTTGCCACTGTTACAATTACTACAAAGCTGGTACTATTACTTTTGCCACCGTAACCGTTACTTCCATACTACTTTGCTACTAAATACTTTGCTGCAAATATTAAGTTATCCAGGTGTGGTTGAATTGACAACTCAACTGCTAATACTTGAGAATATTCTTTGGCTCCCCTTGTGTCGAATCAATAAATTTGGGTTGAATACTCTACCCTCGAAAACTGTTGCGATCCCCTATACTTGTGGGTTATCAATGCATACAACGAGAGGGGGAGAGTGTGTCCACGTACGCTCGTAGACCAAAAGCGGAAGCGTTTGACAACGCGGTTGTTGTAGTCAAACTTCTTCTCGTTCCGATCGATCAAGCACCGAACGTACGGCACCTCCGAGTTCTGCCCACGTTCAGCTCGATGAAGTCCCTCAAACTCTTGATCCAGCAAAGTGTTGAGGGAGAGTTTCGTCAGCACGACGGCGTGGTGATGGTGATGGTGAAGTGATCAGCGCAGGGCTTCGCCTAAGCACTACGTGAATATGACCGGAGGCGTAAACTGTGGAGGGGGGCACCGCACACGGCTAGGAATGAATGTTGTGTGTTCTAGCGGTGCCTCCCCACAGATATATAGGTGGGAGAGGGAGAGGGGCAGCAAGGGGCGCACCAAGTAGGAGTAATCCTACTTGGGTGCCTCCTACAAGTCGGCCTCTCCCCCTTCCATAAGTGTCGGAGGGGGAAGGAAAGAGAGCGGGAAGGGGAAGGAAAGGGGGAGACCGAATCCTCCCCTTTCCTTCTCCCTTCCCTCCTTTCCTTTCCACCTTATTTCGGCCTATAGGGGGTGCGACAGCCCCTTAGGGGATGGTTTGTCCCTCTCTTGGCCCATATAGTTTGCCGGGGGTTGCCCGAAACCCCTTCCGGTGACCCGATATGTACCCGGTACCCCCGAAACACTTCCGGTGTCCGAATACTATCGTCATATATATGAATCTTTACCTCTCGACCATTTCGAGAATCCTCGTCATGTACGTGATCTCATCCGGGACTCCGAACAACATTCGATCACCAAATCACATAACTCATATAATACCAAATCGTCATCGAACATTAAGCCTGCGGACCCTATGATAACCACAAAGTATAGGGGATCGCTACAGTTTTCGAAGGTAGAGTATTCAACCCAAATTTATAGATTCGACACAAGGGGAGCCAAAGAATATTTGCAGGTATTAGCGGCTAAGTTGTCAATTCAACCACACCTGGAGATTAATTATCTGCAGCAAGTAATCAGTAGCAAAGTAATATGATAGTTTTGATAGTAGTGACAGCAGCAAAGGTAACAGTAACAGTGATAGCAGTAATTTTGTAGCAAGTGTAACAGTGATGATAGTAGTAGTAACTTAGCAGAAACAATATAAGATAAATTCGTAGGCATTGGATCGGTGACTCGTTGGACGATATTCATCATAAGACAGTTATAACCTAGGGCGATGCGGTACTAGCTCCAGTTCATCAATATAATGTAGGCATGTATTCCGTAAATATTCATACGTGCTTATGGAAAGAACTTGCATGACATATTTTGTCCTACCCTCCCGTGCCAACGGGGTCCATATTGGAAACTAAGGAATATTAAGGCCTCCTTTTAAAAGAGAACCGGAACAAAGCATTAACACATAGTGAATACATGAACTCCTCAAACTACGGTCATCACCGGGAGTGGGCCCGACTATTATCACTCCGGGCTTGCCGGATCATACACGTAGTAGGTGACTATAACTTCCAAGATCGGATCTAAAACATGGATATAATGATGATAAGATAAATGGTTCAGATCTGAGTTCATGGCACCCAGGCCCAAAGTGACAAGCATTAAGCATAGCAAAGTCATAGCAACATCAATCTAAGAACATAGTGGATACTAGGGATCAAGCCCTAACAAAACTAACTCAATTACATGATGAATCTCATCCAACTCCTCACCGACCAGCGAGCCTACGAAGGAATTACTCACTCCTGGTGGGGAGCATGATGGAATTGGCGATGGAGAAGGGTTGGTGATGATGAAGAATGAAGGTCCCCCTATCCGGAGCCCCAAACGGACTCTAGATCTGCCCTCCCGAGGAAGAATAGGGCTTGGCGGCGGCTCCGTCTTGTTGAACGCGATAATTGTTTCTCCCTGATTTTTTCTGGAAAAATAGGATTTTATAGCGTCAGTTTCAATGTCTGCGGGGCCACCAGGTGGGGACAACCCACCTGGGCGCACCAGGAGAGGGGCGCGCCATGGTGGGTTGTGCCCACCCAAGGGCCCCTCTCCGGTAGGTCTTGGTCCAAAAATTCTTATTTATCATATAAAAAATCCTCGCAAAGTTTCGTTCCATTCCGAGAACTTTTATTTCTGCACAAAAACAACACCATGGTAGTTCTGCTGAAAACAACGTCAGTCCGGGGTTAGTTTCATTCAAATCATGCAAATTAGAGTCCAAAACAAGAGGAAAAGCGTTAGGAAAAGTAGATACGTTGGAGACGTATCAATTCCCCCAAGCTTAATCCTTTGCTTGTCCTCAAGCAATTCAGTTGATAAACTGAAAGTGAAAAAGAAAAACTTTTACAAACTCTTTTGCTCTTGTTTGCATAAATAAGCTTAAATAGCACACAGATTTTCAGCCAACATTATAACTAACCATGCCGAAAATAACTCTTAAAGATTACATTAACTCATACCAATGACATAATCAGCTAGCGAGCAATAATAAGATATCTCAGACAGCAACACGTTGTCAAAACAACCATGATATAATATGACAATAGTGGTATCTCACTAGTCCTTTCTGAGACCGCAAAACATAAATGCAGAGCACCTCCAAAGTTCAAGCAGTGACTAAACATTGTAATTCAAGGTAGAAAAGATCTAGTCATGATGCACCCAACATTAGCTACACACAATGCATAAATCATGACAAGTGTGCTCTCTCAGTTTCTGGCGGTTGTTTTAGAAGGTGATGACACAACATAAAAGTAAATAGATAGTCCCTTCGCAGACGGAAGTAGTGATTTGCAGAGGTGCTAGAGCTCAAGTTTTTAAAATAGAGATAAATGATATTTTGAGACATGCACCCTTCTCATTTACTTCTCGACCATCAGTTATCAACATCTTCCATGCTAAGCACGCTAGTGGCAGTTCCCAAGCGATAAAAGTAAAGGTTTTGACTCCATTGGGAGTTTTTGTTTGATTATTTGAGAGATTAACTCTTTTTCATGTTTGCAGTTTGGGACTGGGCATCCCTATTACCGCCCTTTTCTCGTGCGATGGCGAATGAATAAACACTCGACCTGAGAATAACCTGCTTAGCATGGAAGATACCGACCACCTCTTGTCGTTCCATGAATGATCCAGGCACACAAAAAGGATAATTTTTTAGAAGTTTTTAGAGGTGGCACATGCAAATTTACTTAGGATGGCAGGGTAATACCGTATATAGGTAGGTATGGTGGACTCATCCGGAATAACTTTGGGTTCAAGGTTTTTGATGTACAAGCAGAGTTCCCACTTAGTAAAAGTGAAGGCTTGCAATTAGATTAAGTAGCGGCTAGCTAGAGAGCAACAACGGTCATAACCATGCATTATGCATAAGTAACATTGGACACCAGCATGAGTAGGATATGAACACCATGAACATAAATATCATAGAGGCTATGTTGGTTTTGATTCAACTACATGCATGAACATGTGCCAAGTCAAGCCACTCGAACGTTCAGAGGAGGATACCATATCATCATACTACATCACAATCATTTTAACACTATGTTGATATCCAAGATAAATCATTATCAACTCCCAGCAACTTATGCATGGCATGAGAAACTATAATCTCTAATTGTCATTGCAAACATGTTTAATCATAATTGGCTGAATCATGGATACTAGGTTAAACATATTTACACAAACAGAACAAGTCGAGTTCATACCAGTTTCTCTCTGCCACGGCCAGTTCATCGAATGTCGTCATTATTGCCTTTCACTTGCACGATCGAACGATATGAAAATAATAATAGTGCAAGAGTGTCGTGGACTAAGCTAGAACCTGCAAACATTTTATTCAAAAGGAGAAGACAAGGTAAAATGTGCTCTTTATTAGTTCAGCAATTATTCATATGAGAGCCACTCAACATTTTCATCGTGGTCTTCTCCTCGGTACAACTCGAATAAAAAGAAAAGAAATTCAGAGAAACACAGTGAAATATTTTTGGAGTTTTTGGTTTTCTTGAACAAGGAAATAAAAGCGAAAAGCAAAAACGAGAAAAACTATTTACACAGGAAAGCTCCCAACAAGCAAAATAAGAACAAGGAAATCTTTTTGGATTTTCTTTTTAGTTCTACTACTAATCATGCATAGAAAGTAAATTACTACAACTATTTTTTTTGGTTTTTCTAAAGTTTTTCAAACACACAAGCAAGAAAGTAAATCTAAGCATGGATGATACAATGAAAAAGTGTGAACACCGACAAATGAAAATAAGTGGAAATGAATGTAATGTCGGTGAGAACACGTACTCCCCCAAGCTTAGGCTTTTGGCCTAACTTGGTAGTCGGTCGGTAGCTTGGATAGTAGTCGGCGTGGTAGCTGACAGAGGCTCTCGATGCGGATGCCTCGGCTTGTCGTGCTGCCTCCACTGCTGTGTTGTGAGCTCGGGCCTCGCTCTTAAGAACAAAATATCTTCCTTTGTTGTGATGGTCAAAAAGAGCAGGTGCAGGCAAATATGTGTGCACAACAGATTTTTGGTTAAACAAAAGACTATAAGTGAAGTTATCAACCTTTCCTTTGAGAATCTTATGATCTTTTAAGGTGCCAAAATCTAAATACTGCGTGGGTAGGATAGGATCAAAGGGCAAGGGTGAAACACCCAGCCCTCGTGCTAAATGCGTGGCATAAATTCCACCATAGAACCAGCCATTGTTAGCGTTGTGCTGAAGTCTGCGTGCAACAATCGCTCCAAGGTTATAATTCTCTTCACCAGTGAGAGCAGTGCGAATGAGGCTCAAGTCTGGAGCACAAAGCGTACTACAGTCGTGCTTGCCTACTATACGTTTCCCGTTGTATAATGCAAAGTACTAAATTGCAGGAAAATGAATGCTCTTTATTCTACCTTGTGTCACTCCCCTCCTTTCACCGTAACACAGACTAGTCAAGAAAGATTCAAACTTAGCCTTTGGTGGTTCGTCAAACGAACCCCAAAATGGTAGTTTGCAATGGTAAGCAAAATTCTCCAGTGAGATAGTAAATGGATTATCATAAAGCATAAAAGACACTCTAGACTCACGAGGGAAGAATTTAAATTCTTTTACAAACGATTCAGTGAGAGGGTGGCGTTGTTCGCACTTATTTGAGATATAGGGACCGAGTCCGGCATTGTGAACATATTGGTCAAATTCCTCCTTAATGCCCACACGCACCATATAATCATCGCAAGGCCATAAGCATGTTTTGGTGGCGGCATCTCGTGTGGAACTTTCACTTGGTTCTACGTAAGACCGGCGAGCAGAACTGTCACTAGAAGATGCCCCCGAGGATCGCCTCCTCGAAGAACTCCTTCCAAATAGGTTCATCATGTCCGCATACAATTTTCAGAAAATAAAAAATTTTGGGGTGACAAAAATTTGTTAACAAAAATTTATAAAATTGATAGCAACTACTCATAGGGATACATGAAGGCCATAGCAAGCATTCAAACTACTTAGAACACTAAGAATTCAACATGCAAGGTCATCTACAACAGCACCAAGAGTAGCTAATTGTTCAAAATATAAACCACTAAGACAAAAAATAATTGGACAAACGATGGAGTCACATACCAAGCAACAATCCCCCGAAACAGTTTCGGAAATGGAGTTTCGAGCAAAGAGATCGAAATCCGTGGGTTGGAGAGCAAGAACACGGGAGAGAGAGCAATGGAGATTTTTTTCTGGAGGTGAGTGATGATGTGGGATGAAGGGATAAGTGAGGGGCCCACGTGGGGACCACAACCCACCAGGGCGCGCCTGGGGGTCCTCGCGCGCCCAAGTGGGTTGTGCCCACCTGGTGCACCTCCCTCTGATATTATTTGCACCAGAAATTCAGAAATATTCAGAAAAAAATTGTATAAAATTTTCAGAGCATTCTGAGAACTTTTATTTTCGGGCCATTTTTTATTGCACGGGAAATTCAGAAAACAGACAAAACATGACATTTTATTTTATTTAACTAGTAAAAACAGAAAACAAAAAGTAGGGACAGAAGGTAGTGCTTACTAAATTCATCAACTTCATACCGCTCAAAAATGATGCATTAATAAGGTTGATCAGGTCTTATTAACAACCACTTTCAATTAGCATGAAACCGAAGAACTTCCGTAAATCACTAAGTTACCTCAATGGGGATATGCATTTCCCCAACAATAAGCATTTCATATTTCTTTTTGACGGTAGGTAGAGGTATTTCAAAACTTCCAATAGTGATTGTCGGAGATTTTTCAATAACGTTAATACCATTCACTTGGAATTGTTTCTTCAGGAAGTGCACCGTATGCTCAGTACCATTGATATGAAAAGTGACCTTGGTTTTATTCCAATCAATAACAGCCCCTGTAGTATTCAAGAAGGGTCTACCAAGGATAATCGACATTTTGTCGTCCTCGGGCATCTCAAGTATAACAAAGTCAGTCAAAATAGTAACATTAGCAACAACAATGGGCACATCCTCACAAATACCGATAGGTATGGCAGTTCATTTGTTAGCCATTTGCAAAGATATTTCAGTAGGTGTGAGTTTATTCAAATCAAGTCTTTTATATAAAGAGAAAGGCATAACACTAACACCAGCTCCTAAATCACACAAAGCAGTTTTCACATAATTCTTTTTGATGGAGCAAGGTATAGTTGGTATTCCCGGATCCCCAAGTTTTTTAGGTACTCCATCTTTAAAAGTATAATTAGCAAGCATAGTGGAGATTTCAGGTTCCGGTATTTTCTCTTATTTGTGATGATGTCTTTCATATACTTTGCATAAGGAGGCATTTTCAAGATATCAGTCAAGCGAGTACGCAAAAAGATTGGGCTCAGCATTTCAGCAAAGCGTTCAAATTCTTCATCATCTTTCTTTTTAGTTGACTTGGGTGGAAAAGGCATAGGTTTTTGAACCCACGGTTCTCTTTCTTTACTGTGTTTCCTAGCCACAAAGTCTCTTTTATCATACCTTTTATTCTTAGGTTGTGGGTTATCAAGATCAACAGGTGGTTCTGTCTCAACATCATTACCTGGTTCTTTTTCATTATTTGATTGAGTGTCCTCATGATCCTCATCATTATCTTTTTCATTATCACTAGGTGGATGTTCATTACCAGACTGAGTTTCAGCATCAGAGATAGAAGTACCTTTTCATTATCAAGAGGTTTTTCTATTTCAGGTTCACTAGAAGTGTGCAAAGTCCTATCATTTTTCTTTTTCTTCTTCCTTTTTGAAGGACTAGGTGCACTAGTGTTATTTCTTTGTGAATCATGTTCAATTCTTTTTGGGTGTCCCTCAGGATAAAGTGGTTCCTGAGTCATTTTACCTCCCCTAGTTGCAACTCTAACAGCAAAGTCATGCATATTATGATTCATGTGGCACCCCGGCTTAGAGAAAACCGGAACGCCCCGTATTCCAGCCCAGAGATCGAGGTGAAGTATTCTGGAATACGGCACTGCCTAGCATAGAACAAACCAGCCCTCTATTACAACACGAATAGGAATACAAGGTCTCCGATATTACAATGAATAACATCGGCACGGTGGCACTACGCCAACCACGCTTGCTCTATACAAGCAGCATAACAACTCGAGGCAGCGGAACAACGAACGGCGATGATGGACTCCAATCCGCAGGGACTCTGGTTGGAACGTTTATCCTAGCTCGTGAACACACGAACAACACCAAACAAGCAAGCAATCCAGGCACGACCTGCAAACTGGCATAACCCGCCAGGTCAGTACATTGAATGTACTTGCAAGCTCACAAATAATCAAAAGCAGTCAAGACAAACAACAACATGGCAGTTACAGATTAACAAGGATTAACATGATACTATCAGGACAACATGGCATGAAGAACATCATACAACTAGAACAATACGAGCATGGCATGAACATATAAACATGATGACACTATCATGCAACATGATGACATTATCATGCACCAACTTACTTTGCTCGGGTTACCTCGTAACCATCACATGCATCACTTACCAACCTCGGACATTACACGATCATCTAAGGATCAAATCAAGCTTGGTATAGACAATACCGTAGTAATCATTAAATGACCACAAGGAGCTTGATCTTTACCCTTGACTCTCGCATAATACCACAAATATTCATCAACTCGGTATCCTCGATACCACGGTGATCATTCATGGATCTCAAATGGAACCACTCTAGGCTCAACGGGTTACTTCGTAACCAAACGGTGATCATTCACGGATCACAAATGGAGCCACTCTGGGCTCAACGGGTTACCTCGTAACCAAACGGTGATCATTCACGGATCACAGAACCAACTTATCTCATCATCGAACCGGGGTTGTTATTAAGCACATCATTATTATTATTATTGTTGACCCATAGTGTGACTGACACGAACTGGGCCCTTATCCGCGGGCACGGCTATTGATAGATTTAATACACACTCTATAGAGGTTAGCACACTGTACCCACACCATGGAACCCATGGCCTCGCACTCCCATTCGGGTGGACCAACGGCGTTCCGACAAAACCGTCCTAATGCCATGACACTCTCCCGGCCGCTCCGACCAACACCCTCTCAGGGTTCAGTCCTGGGTGGCCCCGTGCCTACCAAAGGCACCACGGCCACCGTCGTGGCAAAACATAAACGGTCCCAAACGGGGACAAAAAGGCGCCTAACAACAACTAAGGGCACACAAGGCTTATGTCCGCCTACCTGATGAGGGTAGCGCGCGCCCATAACCTTCCCTCGTTGGAGGCACCAGCGAGAGGCACGACAATAGACCCAGTTAGGACCCTCCCATAAAGGTAAGTGTGGTTGCACTGGTCAGCTCGATATGGTGGTACCATGACTCAGCCAACAGTTGTTCAAGTTCAATTAAGTCCGGTTAAACTTGAATGCAAGAAGTTGAGCCATATTAAAATTACATGATGCAACTACAATGCATGAGCATGGATCAACATAAGCAGGGAAGTGCAACATAATCATCGAGCATAACCATAATGAAACATTAACCAAATGAGCATGGCAAACTGACGAGCATAACATTACACATGAGCATATTATGGCCACTAGCATCATAAATAAATATCGTGCAAGAACTCATCCAGAATGCTACCAAGTAAACATATAACCATCGGGATGCAAAGTAACATGCATAACTATGGCACTAGATAACAGCTCGTAAACATGCATCCGAAAGAACACACTGATACTAATATCAAGCATAACATATAACAATAATACCAGTAATAAGTGCAAGAGAACAAGATGCAGAAAAGCATAGCATGAGAGTGAACACAGATCTATAAGCATCACCGAAACAATAATAACCGTATCAAAACAAGCAGACATTTATTAAATATTCAAGTTGAAAACCATGGCTACTGCATGACTATCATGCAAGTGGTTTTTGTGGCTTGCCTGGGGGTGACGGAGACTCCGGGAAGAAGTGCAGTGAAGCCGTGGAACGAAACGCCGAACGGTTCTCTCTCGGAGGGCTGATTAGAGGCAAGGCAAAAATGGTCATTTTCACTGTGAGCCCACCTAGTGAAAATGTTACCGAAAGATAGAGCTCGACGAGACGAAGAAGTGAGCGCTGGTTTCACCTCGATCGGAGTAACGGTTGTGGAGTTATGAGGTGTAGACGATCGGGGACCAATCTGTGAATATTTTCATCACCAACGGGTCCCCGAGTGGATAAGGTGTTGGGAAACGTAGTAATTTTAAACAATTTCCTTTGCACACGCAAGATCATGGTGATGCATAGCTACGAGAGGGGAGAGTGTCGTCCACGTACCCTCGTAGACCGTAAGCGGAAGCGTTATGACAACGCGGTTGATGTAGTCGTACGTCTTCACGATCCGACCGATCCAAGTACCGAACACACGGCACCTCCGAGTTCAGCACACGTTCAAATCAGTGACGTCCCACGAACTCACGATCCAGCAGAGCTTCGAGGGAGAGTTCCGTTAGCACGACGGCGTGATGACAGTGATGATGATGCTACCGACGCAGGGCTTCGCCTAAGCACCGCTATGATATGACCGAGGTGGATTATGGTGGAGGGGGGCACCGCACACGGCTAAAAGATCAACTGATCAACTTGTGTGTCTATGGGGTGCCCCCTTCCCCCGTATATAAAGGAGTGGAGGAGGGGGAGGGCCGGCCCTCTACTATGGCGCGCCCTGGGGAGTCCTACTCCCACCGGGAGTAGGATTCCCCCCCCCTCCAAGTAGTAGGAGTAGGAGAGAAGGAAGGGGAAGAGAGAAGAGAAGGAAGGAGGAGGTGCCGCCCCTCCCCCTAGTCCAATTCGGACTATGCCTTGGGGGAGCGCGGCCTGCCCTAGGCAGCCCCTCTCTCTCTCCCCTAAAGCCCGATAAGGCCCATATACTCCCCGGCGAATTCCCGTAACTCTCCAGTACTCCGATAAATACCCGAACCACTCAGAACCTTTCCGATGTCCGAATATAGCCTTCCAATATATCAATCTTTACGTCTCGAACATTTTGAGACTCCTCATCATGTCCCTGATCTCATTCGGGACTCCGAACAACCTTCGGTACATCAAAACACATAACGCACAATACCGATCATCACCGAACGTTAAGCGTGCGGACCCTACGGGTTCGAGAACTATGTAGACATGACCGAGACTCATCTCCGGTCAATAAACAATAGCGGAACCTGGATGCTCATATTGGCTCCTACATATTCTACGAAGATCTTTATTGGTCAAACCGCATAACAACATACATTGTCCCCTTTGTCATCGGTATGTTACTTGCCCGAGATTCGATCGTCGGTATCTCAATACCTAGTTCAATCTCGTTATCGGCAAGTCTCTTTAATCATTCCATAATGCATCATCCCTCAACTAACTCATTAGTTACATTGCTTGCAAGGCTTATAGTGATGTGCATTACCGAGAGGGCCCAGAGACACCTCTCCGATACTCGGAGTGACAAATCCTAATCTCGATCTATGCCAACCCAACAACCACCTTCGGAGACACATGTAGAGTATCTTTATAATCACCCAGTTACGTTGTGCCGTTTGATAGCACACAAGGTGTTCCTCCGGTATTCGGGAGTTGCATAATCTCATAGTCATAGGAACATGTATAAGTCATGAAGAAAGCAATAGCAACATACTAAACGATCAAGTGTTAAGCTAACGGAATGGGTCAAGTCAATCACATCATTCTCTAATGATGTGATCCCGTTAATCAAATGACAACTCATGTCTATGGCTAGGAAACTTAACCATATTTGATTCAACGAGCTAGTCAAGTAGAGGCATACTAGTGACACTCTATTTGTCTATGTATTCACACATGTACTAAGTTTCCGGTTAATACAGTTCTAGCATGAATAATAAACATTTATCATGATATAAGGAAATATAAATAACAACTTTATTATTGCCTCTAGGGCATATTTCCTTCAGTCTCCCACTTGCACTAGAGTCAATAATCTAGTTCACATCGCCATGTGATTTAACACCAATAGTTCACATCACCATGAGATTAATATCCATAGTTCACATCGCCATGTGGCCAACACTCAAAGGGTTTACTAGAGTCAGTAATCTAGTTCACATTGCCATGTGATTAACACCCAAAGAGTACTAAGGTGTGATCATGTTTTGCTTGCGAGAGAAGTTTAGTCAATGGGTCTGCCAAATTTAGATCCGTATGTATTTTGCAAATTTCTATGTCTACAATGCTCTGCACGGAGCTACTTTAGCTAATTTCTCCCACTTTCAATATGTATCCAGATTGAGACTTAGAGTCATCTGGATCAGTGTCAAAACTTGCATCGACGTAACCCTTTATGACGAACCTTTTGTCACTTCCATAATCGAGAAACATATCCTTATTCCACTATGGATAATTTTGACCGTTGTTCAGTGATCTACTCCTAGATCACTATTGTACTCCCTTGCCAAACTCAGTGTAGGGTATACAATAGATCTGGTACACAGCATGGCATACTTTATAGAACCTATGGCTGAGGCATAGGGAATGACTTTCATTCTCTTTCTATCTTCTGTCGTGGTCGGGTTTTGAGTCTTACTCAATTTTACACCTTGTAACACAGGCAAGAACTCTTTGTTTGACTGTTCCATTTTGAACTACTTCAAAATCTTGTCAAGGTATGTACTAATTGAAAAAACTTATCAAGCGTCTTGATCTATCTCTATAGATCTTGATGCTCAATATGTAAGCAGCTTCACTGAGGTCTTTCTTTGAAAAGCTCCTTTCAAATACTCCTTTATGCTTTCCAGAAAATTCTACATTATTTCCGATCAACAATATGTCATTCACATATATTTATCAGAAATGTTGTAGTGCTCCCACTCACTTTCTTGTAAATACAGGCTTCACCGCAAGTCTGTATAAAACTATATGCTTTTATCAACTCATCAAAGCGTATATTCCAACTCCGAGATGCTTGCACAAGTCCATAGATGGATCGCTGGAGCTTGCACATTTTGTTAGCATCTTTAGGATCGACAAAACCTTCTGGTTGCATCATATACAACTCTTCTTTAAGAAATCCATTAAGGAATGTAGTTTTGACATCCATTTGCCAGATTTCATAAAATGTGGCAATTTGCTAACATGATTCGGACAGACTTAAGCATCGCTACGAGTGAGAAAATCTCATCGTAGTCAACACCTTGAACTTTGTCAAAAACCTTTTTCGACAAGTCTAGCTTTGTAGATAGTAACACTACTATCAGCGTCCGTCTTCCTCTTGAAGATCCATTTATTTTCTATGGCTTGCCGATCATCGGGCAAGTCAACCAAAGTCCACACTTTGTTCTCATACATGGATCCCATCTCAGATTTCATGGCCTTAAGCCATTTCGGGGAATCTGGGCTCATCATCGCTTCCTCATAGTTCGTAGGTTCGTCATGGTCAAGTAACATGACCTCCCGAACAGGATTACCGTACCACTCTAGTGCGGATCTCACTCCAGTTGACCTACGAGGTTCGGTAGTAACTTGATCTGAAGTTACATGATCATCATCATTAGCTTCCTCACTAATTGGTGTAGGAGTCACAGGAACAGATTTCTGTGATGAACTACTTTCCAATAAGGGAGCAGGTACAGTTACCTCATCAAGTTCTACTTTCCTCCCACTCACTTCTTTCGAGAGAAACTCCTTCTCTAGAAAGGATCCATTCTTAGCAACGAATGTCTTGCCTTCAGATCTGTGATAGAAGGTGTACCCAACAGTCTCCTTTGGGTATCCTATGAAGACACATTTCTCCGATTTGGGTTCGAGCTTATCAGGTTGAAGCTTTTTCACATAAGCATCGCAGCCCCAAACTTTAAGAAACGACAACCTGGGTTTCTCGCTAAACCACAGTTCATAAGGTGTCATCTCAACGGATTTAGAGGGTGCCCTATTTAACGTGAATGCAACTGTCTCTAATGCATAACCCCAAAACGATAGTGGTAAATCGGTAAGAGACATCATAGATTGCACCTTATCTAATAAAGTACGGTTACGATGTTTGACACACCATTACGCTGTGGTGTTCCAGGTGGCGTGAGTTGCGAAACTATTCCGCATTGTTTCAAATGAAGACCAAACTCGTAACTCAAATATTCTCCTCCACGATCAGATCGTAGAAACTTTATTTTCTTGTTACGAAGATTTTCCACTTCACTCTGAAATTATATGAACTTTTCAAATGTTTCAGACTTATGTTTCATCAAGTAGATATACCCATATCTGCTCAAATCATTTGTGAAGGTCAGAAAATAACGATGGCCACCGCGAGCCTCAACACTCATCGGATCGCATACATCAGTATGTATTATTTCCAATAAGTCAGTTGCTCGCTCCATTGTTCTGGAGAACGGAGTCTTAGTCATCTTGCCCATAAGGCATGGTTCGCAAGCATCAAGTGATTCATAATGAAGTGATTCCAAAATCCCATCAGCATGGAGTTTCTTCATGCGCTTTACACCAATATGACCTAAACGGCAGTGCCACAAATAAGTTGAACTATCATTATTAACTTTGCATCTTTTGGCTTCAATATTATGGATATGTGTATCAGTACGATCGAGATCCAACAAACCATTTTCATTGGGTGTATGACCATAGAAGGTTTTATTCATGTAAATAGAAAAACAATTATTCTCTAACTTAAATGAATAACCGTATTGCAATAAACATGATCAAATCATATTCATGCTCAACGCAAACACCAAATAACACTTACTTAGGTTCAACACTAATCCCGAAAGTATAGGGAGTGTGCGATGATGATCATATCAATCTTGGAACTACTTCCAACACACATCGTCTCCTCGCCCTTAACTAGTTTCTGTTCATTCTGCAACTCCCGTTTCGAGTTACTACTCTTAGCAACTGAACCAGTATCAAATGCCGAGGGGTTGCTATAAACACTAGTAAAGTACACATCAATAACATGTATATCCAATATACCTTTGTTCACTTTGCCATCCTTCTTATCCGCCGAATATCTATGGCAATTCCACTTCGAGTGACCATTTCCTTTGCAGTAGAAGCACTCAGTTTCAGGCTTGGGTCTAGCTTTGGGCTTCTTCACGGGAGAAGCAACTTGCTTGCCGTTCTTTTTGAAGTTCCCCTTCTTCCCTTTGCCCTTTTCTTGAAACTAGTGGTCTTGTCAACCATCAATACTTGATGCTTTTCTTGATTTCTACCTTTGTCGATTTCAGCATCACGAAGAGCTTGGGAATCATTTCCGTTATCCCTTACATATTATAGTTCATCACGAAGTTCTAGTAACTTGGTGATGGTGACTAGAGAACTCTGTCAATCACTATCTTATTTGTAAGATTAACTCCCACTTGATTCAAGTGATTGTAGCACTCAGACATTCTGAGCACATGCTCACTAGCTGAGCTATTCTCCTCCATCTTGTAGGCAAAGCACTTGTCAAAGGTCTCATACCTTTCGACATGGGCATGAGTCTGAAATACTAATTTCAACTCTTGGAACATCTCATATGCTCCGTGGCATTTCAAAAATGTCTTTGAAGCCCCGATTCTAAGCCGTAAAGCATGGTGCACTAAACTATCAAGTAGTCATCATATCGAGCTTGCCAAACATTCATCACGTCTGCATTTGCTCCTGCAATCGGTCTGTCACCTAGTGGTGCATCAAGGACATAATTCTTCTGTGCAGCAATGAGGATAATCCTTAGATCACGGATCCAATCTGCATCATTGCTGCTAACATTTTTCAACTTAGTTTTCTCTAGGAACATATCAAAAATAAAACAGGGGAGCTAAATGCGAGCTATTGATCTACAACATAGATATGCTAATACTACCAGGACTAAGTTCATGATAAATTAAAGTTCAATTAATCATATTACTTAAGAACTCCCACTTAGAAAGAGATCCCTCTAATCATCTAAGTGATCACGTGATCCATATCAACTAAACCATGTCCAATCATCACGTGAGATGGAGTAGTTTTCAATGGTGAACATCACTATGTCGATCATATCTTCTATATGATTCACGCTCGACCTTTCGGTCTCCAGTGTTCCGAGGCCATATCTGCATATGCTAGGCTCGTCAAGTTTAACCCGAGTATTCTGCGTGTGCAAAACTGGCTTGCACCTGTTGTATGTGAACGTAGAGCTTATCACACCCGATCATCACGTGGTGTCTCGGCATGACGAACTTTCGCAACGGTGCATACTCAGGGAGAACACTTATACCTTGAAATTTAGTGAGAGATCATCTTATAATGCTACCGTCGATCTAAGCAAAATAAGATGCATAAAAGATAAACATCACATGCAATCAATATAAGTGATATGATATGGTCATCATCATCTTGTGCCTTTGATCTCCATCTCCAAAGCACCGTCATGATCACCATCGTCACCAGTGCGACACCTTGATCTCCATCGTAGCATCGTTGTCGTCTTGCTAACTATTGCTTCTACGGCTATCGCTACCGCTTAGTGATAAAGTAAAGCAATTACATGGCGATTGCATTTCATACAATAAAGTGACAACCATATGGCTCCTGCCAGTTGCCGATAACTCTGTTACAAAACATGATCATCTCATACAATAAAATTTAGCATCATGTCTTGACCATATCACATCACAACATGCCTTGCAAAAACAAGTTAGACGTCCTCTAAGTTGTTGTTGCAAGTTTTACGTGGCTGCTATGGGCTGAGCAAGAACCGTTCTTACCTACGCATCAAAACCACAACGATATTTCGTCAAGTATGTGTTGTTTTAACCTTCACAAGGACCGGGCGTAGCCACACTCGGTTCAACTAAAGTTGGAGAAACTAACACCCGCCAGCCACCTGTGTGCGAAGCACGTCGGTAGAACCAGTCTCGTGTAAGCGTACGCGTAATGTCGGTCCGGGCCGCTTCATCCAACAATACCGCCGAATCAAAGTATGACATGCTGGTAAGCAGTATGACTATTATCGCCCACAACTCACTTGTGTTCTACTCGTCAGTATCTCAATACCTAGTTCAATCTCGTTATCGGCAAGTCTCTTTACTCGTTCTGTAATGCATCATCCCTCAACTAAATAATTACTTACATTGCTTGCAAGGCTTATAGTGATGTGCATTACCAAGAGGGCCCAGAGATACCTCTCCGATACTCGGAGTGACAAATCCTAATCTCGATCTATGCCAACCCAACAAACACCTTCGGAGACACCTGTAGAGTATCTTTATAATCACCCAGTTACGTTGTGATGTTTGATAGCACACAAGGTGTTCCTCCGGTATTCGGGAGTTGCATAATCTCATAGTCATAGGAACATGTATAAGTCATGAAGAAAGTAATAGCAACATACTAAACGATCAAGTGCTAAGCTAACAGAATGGGTCCAGTCAATCACATCATTCTCTAATGATGTGATCCCGTTAATCAAATGACAACTCATGTCTATGGCTAGGAAACTTAACCATCTTTGATTCAATGAGCTAGTCCAGTAGAGGCATACTAGTGACACTCTGTTTGTCTATGTATTCACACATCTACTAAGTTTCCAGTTAATACAATTCTAGCATGAATAATAAACATTTATCATGATATAAGGAAATATAAATAACAACTTTATTATTGCCTCTAGGGCATATTTCCTTCATAAGGCAGAGGTGAATATTAGAAAATATGCTTTCTGAGCAGAGAAATCGCATTCTTGGCCGAAGTAGAAGAGAATACGTTTTCCAGAAGGGAAAACGCACTCAGCCCAGAGAAGAAAAGAAATACGTTTTCAGAGCTGAGAAAACATATTTCAAGAAAACGTTTCCACTTATCCGAGTGGATAAGGTGGTGGCTCACTTACGGGTGGGGTCCGTTGGAGAGGGGGGCCGCCTGGCCAGCTGACAAGGCGTCGTCTTCCTCCTCCTCTCGCTCTTGTTCATTCCCGAGCGAAATTGAACGGGAGCAGAGGAGGGAAACAGCCAACGGGCTGGCCAGCTCCCGCGATCCCCGGCCCGGCCAAGGGCACCGGCGGGACTTGAGGGCTGCGTCGCACCCGTTTAGAGGAATGGCGACCGCCGGGGAGGAGTGGAGGGCGCGGGGCGGAGGGGGACCCGAGAGGAGGCAAGGCGGCCGGTGGTGGAGGTTCTCGTCGGAGCAGGGCACTCCGGCGAGGGCTGAGGGTTCCGGGAGGCTCGCGGGGATGAGGGGAGGTTGGTGGAGGTGGTGGAGCGGAGCGAGGATGCTCGGGTCGACCGGACAAAGAGACGCCGAGAGACGGAGGCGACGGCCGTGCGTGGGGCACGCGCCCAGGTTGGACTCCGACGAGGGGCGAGGTGGTAGGGCGAACCGCGAGGATGAGGAGGCTCTGGTGGACAGCTCGGGAGGAGGAGAGGAGCGATGTGGTGGTCGGAACCGAGACCAACTCCGGCGAGGTCACGGTGATCCGAGGAAAACGGCGAGGGAGAGCTGCTCCGGTGGGCAAAAGAGGCGGTGGAGGAGTGAGTGAGTTGCGGGAGGGCTCGGGGCACGCTTATATAGCCGAGGGGAGCAACGCTAGCGAACTTGTGCAGTGCTCTAATGGTGGACAGAGGCTGGGCATGGCACGAGAATGGCGTTTGGCACGCATTTAAGGCGAACCACGACGAGGTAGCGACGCAGTGAGATGCAGCCGATCACGGGGAAGCTCCAGGACATGGTTGGACGTCGAGACGAGGAGGGAGGAGACGAGAATAGGGGCGGGAAGACTCCAGAGCACGCAATTAGGCATGACATCAGCGTGATCACCACACGCACTGGAGCAAACTCCGGGTTTTGGCCCGGCCGACCATGTCTAGTAGATAGACCTTCGTGCCCTTAGTCAAAATGAGGAAATAAATCGGTCCAGGGGCAAAGAAGAGATTTGCACTTAGCTCCAAAGTAAATCAATAGGAAGATGTTTGTAACTTGCTGTGGTGACACCAACTGGGTAACGTAGTAAATAACTTTTCTGGTGATGATCACACACTAAGGTGATTAAGATGGCAAAGTGTCAGCTCAAGAAGAGGGGTTTAGCTAGTGGTTGCTGTAGAAACCACCAGACTGGAAAGAAATACAAAACATGAAGTAGCACTCACATATAAATTGGGATTGAGCTGAATTTGGGCATGGCCCAATTTTTGAAGGTATGAAGATGCTCAAAAAGTTTCAGGCCATTTGGATGAGCCAAAATGACACTTGCTTCGTATAGCTTTGCTCTGGACAGAAACTGGGAAAAATTGCACAGGGCAAATGGTGTAATGGATTGAGCCAAATTTTGGTGGAGGGAGTTTAGCTGGACGGAAGAATGTTCTGAGAAAATTTCAGCCTAAATGAAGCAATATAAAATATAGTTGCTTCACAAACTGAAAAATTGACAGAAACTAAGATTTGAGGTTGAGCTCACATAGATGAGTTACTTGAGCTCACATTTGGTGGAGAGTCATGATTTGATCATATAAAGGACCTTGCAAAATTTCAACTCATTTGGATATGCCTAACTTGTACTTCCTTCACAATCACTTCCCTCAGACAGGAATTTTGAAAAATTGCTCAGTAATATTTACTAGGCAAATTGAGTTGAATTTTGGCATGAGGCAATTATTTGAACAGGAAAAGATGTCCAAGAAGTTTGGGTTGAATTTGGAAAATGTAAATGGCACTTGCTTCACAAACTGCCATTCAGGACAGAATAGAAAAGGAATTAATTAAGCATGATGGGAAATATGGCCAATGAAATATTTTGCCATATTTGAGGAAGATATGACCCAAACAATTTATGAGAATTATTTGGGAATTTTGGGAGTGACATAAGTATAGGTTTCTTCACAACCTAGGGTTTTAAAGGGTTATTCCTTTATCAGAAAAGGAATATTCCCAATAAAAAGAATATTGGGTTAGGTCAAGCATGGAAATGACATGATCTTGGGATGATGATGAGGGTGACAAGCCACTATAAAACCTAGGAAGACATGATCTTCCCAAGTTTCAGAACCACATAGCCACGGAAAAGCAAATCAAATCAGAAGTCCAAGAAAATCAAAGGAAAAAGAAAATGGCAAAAATCCAGGCTGTTACAAACCTTCCCCCCTTAAAGAAATCTCGTCCTCGAGATTTGGGTTGCTCAGGGTTACATAATTTTTCTGACTTGAAGAAACCGTTTCCAACTCAGGTTTCTTTTATTCATTCTCATATAATATTTCCATTGAATTGGATCTGACTGACTGTCTTGATTTGGGGTGGTTTTCTTCACCGTATCTGGCATTTTGACAGGGCTTACTTCATATGTTCCTGTTCATACTGACTCAAGTTTTCTTTCATATCTGTTGGCTAAGCTAGGGTCCGAAAGATTTTCTGAACTACGTGTCCTTCTTGATATTTATCCTTGCTGGAGATGTTATTCTTGTATCGAGTACCGAGAATATTCCACGGAGTTGGGGAACACATCTTCCCATGGAACAAAGAATCGCTTCTATCCAGGCATCGGGTTCCTCGAATATATGCATGACTTCTGGGTTCAAAACAGTAATGTGGATCATACCCGTTCTGCTAACGGATTCTGACATCTTGCAGGAATTTCTGACTTATCTTGACTGGCTTCACAGTCTTGAGTATCCAAGTTGTACCAAAGGTTTGACTATCGCTTGCCGTGACTAATAGAAAAATGCACCATCTCCTGATGATAACATTTGCAGACTTGACTAGCGGTGATCTTGGCAAAAATCCATTGACACAGGTTATTCTTTAATTGCTTCCCATATGTGAGAGATAACAATCCTCAAAGTATGTGTTCTCACACTGATTCTTTATTTTTGTCGGTATCTCCATGGGAATAATAGTCCGTGTGATGCTCCATCGCAGGTGTTGAGGTCAATATATTGAGTTGTCCTGGGTTCGGACTTGGCAGACTCGGCCATTCAATGCTGACAGTTCTGAGCATACTATGGACCGGGCTGGTTACCTTGCCATGAGGTCCTTACTAGAATGAAGTAGACCTCTTAGGCGTATTTGTATTGTTGGCCTTGCTCTTTCATTATTACTTTCTTCATCTGGATCCTTAACTGAAAGAGCGGGGCCTTATATATATCCTTGATTATTTTCGCGGCCCTGAATACTGTCATGTACAATATTTTGCAATCATACCTTGGTCTGGTTCATTTCTTGAGCCTCGATATATTTATCCAGCTCACGTGTGATTATACAGATCTCAGTATTGTTGTTGATTATGCCGGACAGTGCCAGGGTTAATAATATCGCCTTGCGGGGCTGATCTTGATAATCACTGCCAAGACTTTGTTCTGACTGATTTTTGTTTCAGACCAAACGGTTGCAGATCTGCCACTTGGAAAACACTGCCATATGCTAACAATTCATAATTTAATGCCTTGTACTAGTGTCGTACTAAAGAAGATTGGGCAGCTGGCGCTTGGAAACCACCGAGGTATCATACTGAGGAAGACTGGATGGCTTGTGCTAGAAGCCTTCGGTGGATATCTTATTGAGGAAAACGGGGTACCGTACCTCATAAGCTTCCCCCCTTAAAGACTTTGCTAGGGAAGACTCGGTACCTTATGCCAGAAGCTTTTGCAGTATTTTATTGAGAAGACTGAATATCTTGCATGGGAATCCATTCATACCCTACCGATGCAGACTGGGAACCTTGTCTTTGTACACTTCGCCAATAAATTGTGGAGAAGGACGGGACTGATTTTCTTGGTGAATGGAATGACACATATATATATATTTGTCAGTCCAGCAGCTAATTATTTATATGACAAGAATTGTCTGACTGTCCTTGTTGAATTCATTGCGTATTTGGATTGTCTTCTGGGTGTCGCAATGTTTTAAATTTGACTTATGGCAGATTCAATCATTGTGCATAGACCATACCTTTGACTTGAAATGCATGATGGACTTGGATCCAATTTTGTTTTCTTGCTGATTTAATCATTGTTGTGATAAAAGTATATCTCTGACGGGTACTTGTTACTGAAAGTCTGATCAGAATACAATTTGTATCCAGACGGATGTCTGCAATACAATGTTGTCGGCTGAAAACCTCATTGCTTTTAACTGAATTCCTTGGTGTATATATGTACTACCCACGGCTTCTTCTGATTCCGGTGTCGGTCAAGGAGTAATTTCCATAAGGGGATAACATCGAGGATTCAAAAAGAAGCACGAAATGATTTATTGCAACAAAGCACACAGCAAACAAGCTACAAAGCTGCTCCACACAGGCACACACAAGCATGATACTACGGCAGATGAGCAAGCACTACACGAAGGATTACACCCTACGCCTGAAACAGGGGGTAGGGGTAACCGAAATAAGGCTATATGCAGCAAACAAATGCAAAAACCAAATGCAGCAAGCAAGGGCAACAACCAGACCCTATACTGTCGTTTTCTAACGTTCCAGCGGACTAGGACGCTCTACAGCCAGACCTGCTCTGATACCAAGCCTGTGGTACCCCGGCTCGGAGAAAACCGGAACGCCCCGTAGTCCAGCCCAGAGATCAAGGTGAAGTCTTCTGGAATACGGCACTGCTTAGCATAGAACAAACCAGCTCTCTATTACAACATGAATAGGAATACAAGGTCTTCGATATTACAATGAATAACATCGGCACGGAGACACTACACCAACCACGCTTGCTCTATACAAGCAGCATAACAACTCGAGGCAGCGGAACAACTACTAGCAGTAGAACAACGAACGACGATGATGGACTCCAATCCACAGGGACTCTGGCTGGAATGTTTATCCTAGCTCGCGAACAGAGGAACACCACCAAACAAGAAAGCAATCCAGGCACGACCTGCAAACTGGCACGACACGCCAGGTCAGTACATTGAATGTACTTGCAAGCTCACAAATAACCAAAAGCAGTCAAGACAAACAACAACATGGCAGTTACAGATTAACAAGGATTAACATGATACTATCAGAACAACATGGCATGAACAACATGATACAGCTAGAACAATGCGAGCATGGCATGAACATATAAACATGATGACACTATCATGCAACATGATGACATTATCATGCACCAACTTACTTTGTTCGGGTTACCTCGTAACCATCACATGCATCACTTACCAACCTCGGACATTACACGATCATCTAAGGATCAAATCAAGCTTGGTATAGACAATACCGTAGTAATCATTAAATGACCACAAGGAGCTTGATCTTTACCCTTGACTCTCGCATAATACCACAAATATTCATCAACTCGGTATCCTCGATACCACGGTGATCATTCACGGATCACAAATGGAACCACTCTGGGCTCAACGGGTTACCTCGTAACCAAACGATGATCATTCACGGATCACAAACGGAACCACTCTGGGCTCAACGGGTTACCTCGTAACCAAACGGTGATCATTCATGCATCACAGAACCAACTTATCTCATCATCGAACCGGGGTTGTTATTAAGCACAGCATTATTAATATTACTGTTGACCCATAGTGTGACCGACACGAACTGGGCCCTTATCCGCGGGCACGGCTATCGATAGATTTAATACACACTCTACAGAGGTTAGCACACTGTACCCACACCATGGAACCCATGGCCTCCCACTCCCATTCGGGTGGACCAACGGCGTTCCGACAAAGCCGTCCTAATGCCATGACACTCTCCCGGCCAGTCCGACCAACACCCTCTCAGGGTTCAGTCCTGGGTGGCCCCGTGCCTACCAAAGGCACCACAACCACCGTCGTGGCAACACATAAACGGTCCCAAACAAGGACAAAAAGGCGCCTAACAACAACTACGGGAACACAAGGCTTATGTCCGCCTACCTGATCAGGGTAGCGCGCGCCCATAACCTTCCCTCGTTGGAGGCACCGACGAGAGGCACGACAATAGACCCAGTTAGGACCCTCCCATAAAGGTAAGTGTGGTTGCACTGGTCAGCTCGATATGGTGGCACCATGACTTAGCCAATAGTTGTTCAAGTTCAATTAAGTCCGGTTAAACTTGAATGCAAGAAGCTGATCCATATTAAAATAACATGATGCAACTACAATGCATGAGCATGGATCAACATAAGCAGGGAAGTGCAACATAATCATCAAGCATAACCATAATGAAACATTAACCAAATGAGTATGGCAAACTAACGAGCATAACATTACACATGAGCATATCATGGCCACTAGCATCATAGATAAATACCGTGCAAGGACTCATCCAGAATGCTACCAAGTAAACATATAACCATCGGGATGCAAAGTCACATGCATAACTACGACACTAGATAATAGCTCGTAAACATGCATCCGAAAGAACACACTGATACTACTATCAAGCATAACATATAACAATAATACCAGTAATAAGTGCAAGAGAACAAGATGCAGAAAAGCATAGCATGAGAGTGAACACAGATCTATAAGCATCATCGAAACAATAATAACCGTGTCAAAACAAGCAAACATTTATTAAATATTCAAGTTGAAAACCATGGCTACTGCATGACTATCATGCAAGTCATTTTTGTGGCTTGCCTGGGGGTGACGGAGACTCCGGGAAGAAGTGCGGTGAAGCCGCGGTACGAAACGCCGGACGGTTCTCTCTCGGAGGGGGATGATTACAGGCAAGGCAAAAATGGTCATTTTCACTGTGAGACCACCTAATGAAAATGTTATCAAAAGATAGAGCTCGACGAGACGAAGAAGTGAGCGCTGGTTTCACCTCGATCGGAGTTACGGTTGCGGAGTTATGAGGTGTAGAAGATCAGGGACCAATCTGTGAATATTTTCATCACCAACGGGTCCCTCAGTGGATAAGGCAGAGGCGAATATTAGTAAATACGCTTTCTGAGTAGAGAAAACGCTGTCTTGGCCGCAGTAAAAGTGAGTACGTTTTCCAGAAGGGAAAACGCACTCAGCCCAGAGAAGAAAGAAATACGTTTTCCGAGCTGGGAAAACGTATTTCCGGAAAACGTTTCCACTTATCCGAGTGGATAAGGTGGTGGCTCACTTACGGGTGGGGTCTGTTTGAGAGGGGGGGCCCGCCTGGCCAGCTAGCAAGGCGCCGTCTTCCTCCTCCCTTCGCTCCTGTTCGTTCCCGAGCCGAACAGAACGGAAGCAGAGGAGGGAAACGGCCAAGGGGCCGGCCAACTCCGGCGATCCCCAGCCCGGCTGAGGGCACCGGCGGGACCGCAGGGCTGCGCCACACCCGTTTAGAGGAACGGCGGCCGCCAGGGAGGAGTGGAGGACGCGGGGCGGAGGGGGACCCGAGAGGAGGCAGGGGCGGCCGGTGGTGGAGGTGCTCGACGGAGCAGGGCACTCCGGCGAGGACTGAGGGGTCTGGGAGGCTCACGGGGATGAGGGGAGGACGATGGAGGTGGTGGAGCGGAGCGAGGATGCTCGGGTCGACCGGACGAAGAGACGGACGAGAGACGGAGGCGATGGCCGTGCATGGGGCACGCGCCCAGGGTGGACTCCGGCGAGGGGCGAGGTGGTGGGGCGAACCGCGGGGATAAGGAGGCTCTGGTGGACAGCTCAGGAGGAGGAGAGGAGCGCTGTGGTGGTCGGAACCGAGACCAACTCCAGCGAGGTCACGGCGATCCGAGGAAGAAACGGCGAGGGAGAGCTGCTCCGGTGGGCAAAAGTGGCGGTGGAGGAGTGAGTGAGTTGCGGGAGGGCTCGGGGCATGCGTATATAGCCGAGGGGAGGGCTCTAGAGCAACGTTAGCGAGCTTGTGCAGTGCTCTAATGGTGGACAGAGGCTGGGCATGGCACAGGCATGGCGTTTGCGACGCATTTAAGGCGAACCACGACGAGGCAGCGAAGCAGTGCGATGCAGTCGATCACGGGGAAGCTCCAAGACATGGTTGGAGGTCGAGACGAGGAGGTAGGAGGCGAGAACAGGGGCGGGAAGACTCCAGAGCACGCAATTAGGCATGACATCAGCGTGATCACCACATGCACTGGAGCAAACTCCGGGTTTTGTCCCGGCCGACCATGTCTAGTAGATAGACCGTCGTGCCCTTAGTCAAAATGAGGAAATAAATCGGTCCAGGGGCAAAGAAGAGATTTGCACTTAGCTCCAAAGTAAATCAACAGGAAGGTGTTTGTAACTTGCTATGGTGACACCAGCTGGGTAACGTAGTAAATAATTTGCCTGGTGATGATCACATACTAAGGTGATTAAGATGGCAAAGTGTCAGCTCAAGAAGAGGAGTTTAGCTAGTGGTTGCTGTAGAAACCACCAGATTGGAAAGAAATACAAAACATGAAGTAGCACTCACATATAAATTGGGATTGAGCTGAATTTGGGCATGGCCCAATTATTTGAAGGTATGAAGATGCTCAAAAAGTTTCAGGCCATTTGGATGAGCAAAAATGACACTTGCTTCATATAGCTTTGCTCTGGACAGAAACTGGGAAAAATTGCAGAGGGCAAATGGTGTAATGTATTAAGCCAAATTTTGGTGGAGGGAGTTTAGCTGGATGGAAGAATGTCCTGGAAAATTTTCAGCCTAAATGAAGCAATATAAAATATAGTTGCTTCACAAACTGAAAATCTGACCAGAAACTAAGTTTTGATGCTGAGCTCACATAGATGAGTTACATGAGCTCATATTTGGTGGAGAGTCATGATTTGATCATATAAAGGACCTTGCAAAATTTCAACTCATTTGGATATGCCTAGCTTGTACTTCCTTCGCAATCACTTCCCTCAGACACGAAATTTGAAAAATTTCTCAGTAATATTTACTAGGCAAATTGAGTTGAATTTTGGCATGAGGCAATTATTTGGACAGGAAAAGATTTACAAGAAGTTTGGGTTTGGGAAAATGTAAATGGCACTTGCTTCACAAACTGCCATTCAGGATTGAATAGAAAAGGAATTAATTGAGCATGATGGGAAATATGGCCAATGAAATATTTTGCCATATTTGAGGAAGATATGACCAAAACAATTTATGAGAATTATTTGGGAATTTTGGGAGTGACATAAATATAGGTTGCTTCACAACCTAGGGTTTTAAAGGGTTATTCCTTTATCAGAAAAGGAATATTCCCAATAAAAAGAATATTGGGTTAGGTCAAGGATGGAAATGACATGATCTTGGGATGATGATGAGGGTGATAAGCCACTATAAAACCTAGGAAGACATGATCTTCCCAAGTTTCAGAACCACATAGCCACGGAAAAGCAAATCAAATCAGAAGTCCAAGAAAATCAAAGGAAAAAGAAAAGGGCAAAAATTCAGGCTCTTACAATTCATTTCATCAAGCAATTCTCCTTGTGATTTAGCAACTTGTTCTAATTGAGTTTGAACCATAGAAGCATGCTTTCCAACACCTCTAACATCATTTGAGATTCTAAATAACAAATCACTCAATCGAGCAATCATATCAGAATTATATTTCAATTGTTTCATAACATTTGCATTGAAGTGATCATGTTTTCTAATATAGTTTTCAAACTCATAAAGGCATTGACTAGGATGCATATTGTGAGGATTATCATTATCATTGAACTTCATTAGAGAATTTACCTCTACCACCTTAGGCAGTGGTGGTGTATTAAGCCCATGTATTTCTTCAATAGGAGGCAAAAAATTTAACATCCCCAGCCTTGATACCTTTTTCCTTCATGGATTTCTTTGCCTCTTGCATATCTTCAGGACTGAGATATAATATACCCCTCTTCTTTGGAGTGGGTTTAGGCGGTGGTTCAGGAAGAGTCCAATCATCATAATTTTTCAATATGTTATTCAATAATTCTTCAGCTTGCCCAACAGTTTGTTCCCTGAAAACACAACCAGTGCAACTATCTAGGAAGTCCCTAGAAGCATCGGTTAGTCCATTATAGAAGATATCAAGTATTTCATTTCCCTGAGGGAGTCCTAGATTAAGGGGTCCTCGGGTGTTCGGGCTATGTAACATGGGCCAGACTGATGGGTCGTGAAGATACAAAGTAGAAGACCTTTCCCCGTGTCCGGATGGGACTCTCCTTTGCGTGGATGGCAAGATTGGCATCTGGATGTGTAGTTTCCTTCCTCTGTAAACTGACTCTGTACAACCCTAGGCCCCTCCGGTGTCTATATAAACTGGAGGGTTTAGTCCACAGAGGCTATCAGAATTCACATAGGCTAGACATCTAGGGTCTAGCCATTATGATCTCGAGGTAGATCAACTCTTGTAACCCCTATACTCATCAAAGTCAATCAAGCAGGAAGTAGGGTATTACCTCCATTAAGAGGGCCCGAACCTGGGTAAACATCGTGTCCCTTTGTCTTCTGTTACCTTCGATCCTCAGACGCACAGTCCGGGACCCCCTACTCGAGATCGGCCGGTTTTGACACCAACATTGGTGCTTTCATTGAGAGTTCCACTGTGTCGTCGGCAGAAGGTTCGATGGCTCGTTCTATCATCAACAACAATGTCGTTTCCGGGGAAACCTTCCCCCCGGTCAACTTTTTGTGTTCGGCGGCTTCGCTCTGCATGCCAATTCAATTGGTCACCTTGAACAGATCGACAGCTATGCCCCTGGTCATCAGATCAGATTCGGGAGCCTGAATTACGTTGCTGATATCCGAGGAGACTTAATCTTCAAAGGATTCTCCGCCCCGACCGCTCCTCACCTACAAGAAGGAAACCTGTCGGATCCACTATCTGACCTTATGCAAGAGTCAGCAATCATCCCTGCCCTGGCCTTAGATCCAGAGCAGACCCCTCATCCGAAGATGGGAGTTTAAAACCCACCGGATTCTCTCCTATTACGGAGCTCTACGCCGGAGACGTGGAGACAACTATATTTTCGGCAAGCCTGGAATCAAGCAGGACTCTCCCTGTCGTCGGAAAGCCGAACTTGCCCCTAGAGGCAGGCTCTAAACTCTCATGGTATGCGTCCATTCAGCACGGCCATGTGTCATGTACCATGCCCAGCTCCGCAGGACCACGGTCCCCCGTCCGGCCTTCACTCCTAAGCGAGGCCTTGAACTTAATGCGATCTCTCGCCATCATGGAGGTATCACCTCCGAATTACGCACAACCCGAACTAAGGGTTGGGTGCGGGGAATTTTACGTCCCACCCACCACCCACTTGGTAGCGACTGTCGAAGACTTAACCGACATCTCGACTACGCCTCTGAAGAGATCGATAGTATGGACGACGATGTCGGAGCTGAACTAGGCCAAAACCCGCCTATCACCGGACGTTGGACTGCCACTTCTACATATGACGTGTACATGGTGGATACACCCAAAGAGGACGACGATGGCAATCAGGATCCGATTGAGGACAAGCCCGTCGAGGTACCACCAAAACGTCGATGTCAGCAGCACCGCTCAAAGTCGCGTCGTGAAAAGGAAAGTAACTCCGGCACCGGAGACAATGACACTCCGGAGAATGCTGAAGACTCTGACCACCCCATCGAGCCCACCATAGAGCAGGAGGATTGGGAAGACGGACAAGTCAATCCAGATAAACTTGCCGAGAACGAGGACTCGGAGGATAGTAACTATCTACCGGCCTCTGAAGAGGAAGTCAGCCTCGGCAACGAAGATTTCATCGTACCAGAGGAACCCCTCGAGCAAGAATGCTTTAAGCGACAGCTCATCGCAACTGCGAGGAGCCTAAAAAGGAAACAACAACAGCTTCAAGCCGAACAGGATACGCTCAACAATAGATGGACCCAGGTCCTTGCTGCTGAGGAATACGGCCTCGAGCGCCCAAGAAAGAGTTATCCAAAGCGTCGGCTACTGCCACAATTCAACAACGAGGCCCTTGAGCTAATACCGTCAAGATATAATCATGCTGATGAACCAGACCGGCCACCATGTGGGCGAGACAGATCGGCCGCTTACACCGAACACCAGCCCGCGCCACCCCGCCGTTGAGGCAAAGAGGTAGCGGCTCCGGGCTACACCTACGACTTACGTCAGGACCTGGACAATAGAGCCGACCAGACTAGATCAATCTATGGATCAAGGGGACGCGCTCCAATGAGAGACGATGGCCTTCAAGCTTGGCGCGATAAGCATAACCGAACTCGGGTTGAAAACCGAACACGGATGTCATCCGAACTCCATCGTGATGTTGCCCGATACAGAGGCGCCGCACACCCCTTGTGCTTTACAAATGAGGTAACGCAGCACCAATTTCCAGAAGGGTTTAAACCCGTAAACATCGAATCATACGATGGCACGACAGATCCCGCGGTATGGATTGAGGATTTTCTTCTCCATATTCACATGGCTCGCGGCGAAGATCTCCACGGTATTATGTACCTCCCCCTGAAGCTAAAAGGACCAGCACGACACTGGTTGAACAGCCTACCAGAGAACTCTATTGGCAGCTGATAACCCACAACTATAGGGGATCACAACAGTTTTCGAGGGTAGAGTATTCAACCCAAATTTATAGATTCGACACAAGGGGAGCCAAAGAATATTTGAAGGTATTAGAAGCTGAGTTGTCAATTCAACCACACCTGGAGATTAATTATCTGCAGCAAAGTGATCAGTAGCAAAGTAGTATGATAGTTTTGATAACAGTAGCAACAGCAATGGTAACGGTAACTGTGATGGCAGTAATTTTGTAGCAAGTGTAACAGTGATGATAGCAATAGTAACTTAGCAAGAACAATATAAGATAAATTCGTAGGCATTTGATCGGTGACTTGTTGGATGATATTCATCATGAGACAGTTATAACCTAGGGCGATATAGCACTAGCTCCAGTTCATCAATATAATGTAGGTATGTATTCCGTAAATAGTCATACGTGCTTATGGGAAGAACTTGCATGACATATTTTGTCCTACCCTCCCGTGGCAGTGGGGTCCATATTGGAAACTAAGGGATATTAAGGCCTCCTTTTAATAGAGAACTGGAACAAAGCATTAACACATAGTGAATACATGAATTCCTCAAACTACGGTCATCACTGGGAGTGGTCCCTACTATTGTCACTCCGGGGTTGCCGGATCATAACACGTAGTAGGTGACTATAACTTGCAAGATCAGATCTAGAACATGGATATAATTGTGATAACATAAACGGTTCAGATCTGAGTTCATGGCACCCGGGCCCAAAGTGACAAGCATTAAGCATAATAAAGTCATAGCAACATCAATCTTAGAACATAGTGCATACTGGGGATCAAGCCCTAACAAAACTAACTCGATTACATGATGAATCTCATCCAACTCCTCACCGACCAGCGAGCCTACGAAGGAATTACTCACTCTCGGTGGGGAGCATCATGGAATTGGCGATGGAGAAGGGTTGGTGATGACGAAGAACGAAGACCCCCCTCTCCGGAGCCCCAAACGGACTCCAGATCTGGCCTCCCGATGAAGAACAGGAGGTGACGGCGGCTCCGTCTCGTGGATCACGATAATTCTTTCTCCCTGATTTTTTCTGGAAAAATAGGATTTTATAGCGTCGGTTTCAGGGTCTGCTGGGCCACCAGGTGGGGACAACCCACCTGGATGCGCGAGGAGATGGGGGCGCGCCCTGGTGGTTTGTGCCCACCCAGGTGCCCCTCTCCGGTAGGTCTTGGCTCCAGAAATTCTTATTTATTATATAAAAATTCCTCACAAAGTTTCGTTCCATTCCGAGAACTTTTATTTCTGCACAAAAACAACACCATGGTAGTTCTGCTGAAAACAACGTCAGTCCGAGGTTAGTTTCATTCAAATCATGCAAATTAGAGTCCAAAACAAAAGGAAAAGCGTTAGGAAAAGTAGATACGTTGGAGACGTATCAACTCCCCCAAGCTTAAACCTTTGCTTTTCCTCAAGAAATTCAGTTGATAAACTGAAAGTGAAAAAGAAAAACTTTTACGAACTCTTTTGGTCTTGTTTGCATAAATAAGCTTAAACAACACCCAGGTTTTCAGCCAACATTATAACTAACCATGCCGACAATAACTCTTAAATATTATATTAACTCATATCAATGACATAATCAGCTAGCGAGCAATAATAAGATATCTCAAATAGCAACACGTTGTCAAAACAACCATGATATAATATGACAATAGTGGTATCTCGCTAGCCCTTTCTGAGACCACAAAACATAAATGCAGAGCACCTCCAAAGTTCAAGCAGCGACTAAACATTGTAATTCATGGTAGAAAAGATCCAGTCATGATGCACCCAACATTAGCTACACACAATGCATAAGTCATGACAGCCGTGCTCTCAGGTTCTGGCGCTTGTCTTAGAAGGTGATGACACAACATAAAAATAAATAGATAGTCCCTTCGTAGAGGGAAGCAGTGATTTGCAGAGGTGCCAGAGCTCAAGTTTTAAAACAGAGGTAAATGATATTTTGAGACATGAACCCTTCTCACTTACTTCACGGCCATCAGTTATAATTATCTTCCATGCTAAGCATGCTAGTGGCGGTTCCCAAGCGATAAAAGTAAAGGTTTACTCCTTGTCGGGGGGATGAACCCCAGGCAGGCAACCGAACTTGGATCCTTTTCAAAAACAACGGGGCTAGCATCGCCCCTCGATCCGGCTCGCCCTTGGCCCTGTCGCCCAACCCGGCCAGGCCCTATGACCCGGCCAGACTCCTCAACACGGCCCCAACAACCAAGGTCAAGACTTCCCCAACAAGCCAACACCGCCCTGGCGTGTCCTCCAAACCCGGCCAAGGGTCAGCGGACGTCCCATCCCAGCGGTATGATGGGACGAGACTCCACCAACTGATAACCAAAGCCACAGCCGCCCATGCCTCTGGTCAGCCGGACGAGGCAACAGTGCCCCCCACCTACCCGCTGACCAGGGCTGGCATGGCAACAGTGCACCCGACGTCACCCATGACGCCGATAAGCGGCGACCTAACGGAGCGCCACTGTAGCCGACTCGACTCGACCTCGCCCTGACGATCGACAAGACGACACACAGTGCCCCCTAGGTGCATGGGGCCCGCGCCCGATGAACCCGGCGAGCCCTGGCACCCGGCGGGTCCCAGCACCGGGTTCCTGGACACTGACAACCGGCCCTATGGCCTTGTAACATTACCCTTGTACCCCTGGGGGTTGACCTATAAAACCCCCCAGGAGCCCTCATGCATACGGGCAATACATTCACCCATCCACCCACTCACACGTCTAGAAAACAACACCCGAGGAGAAGGAGCGGCCTAAGCCTTGGTCCGACCTCTTTCTTCCTCCATACAGCTCTAGGAGCAACTCTGTACTGTTGCATATAAACCACACTCGGTAGGATTAGGGGTGTTATCTATCCGGAGAGCCCCGAACCTGGGTATGTCTTGCGTCCCGCGCTCGCTCATGCCGACCTCGCCTTTGGAGCCCACCAGTGCCCTCGAGCCTCATCCTATATTTAGCCATCCCTTGGCATCTGCCGTGCGCCCACCACAACAGTTGGCGCCCACCGTGGGGCAGCTCGAGGTCCTGGCCGGGAGCATGCTTCAGACGAGGATCTTCTCCGACTCCGACGAGCACGTCACGCTGGCGGACAACGTCATCGACGCGCTCGCCGCCTCCTTCGCCACGTTGCGCATCTTCGACGCGCCTACGGACGACGAGTACCCCCGCGAGGTACTTAGATTTTCCGACTCCCCGCTCTCCATCAACGACGACGCTCCTGCCGAAGCGATGGACCTCTGCGTGGAGGTCTTCGTCACCGACATCCACGCCTCCTCCTCGTCGAGCGCGGCAAGGAAGGTCGCCGAAGCTAAAGCCACGGCGGTTAAGGCCGACTCGCCCAACCCGCTGCGCACCACGATGCAGAGCCTCCGCGTCCCCATCGGCACCGACGTCGACGCCTCCAACATCGCCGAGGCCCGGACTCACCTCAACGAGGATCGCCAGCGCCTGCTGGACCTCACCGAGACGCTTGTCGCCATGCAGTGTCGCCTCGACTCCGCCCAGCTGGAGCGCGACGCCGCCTACGGCTTCACGCCTACCGCCCCCGAGCCAAGCCGGGTCGCCAACGTGTGAGCCCGGGCCGGCGTGATCGGGCGCGCTTTCGGCGCCCTCCCTCCCGTCTACGAGACTCCCGTGAAGAACATGCGTGCTGCCCAGGCGGCCACGGTCGGCCTGGATCAGCTCGCGGGTGAGGAGCTGCAGGATCGCCTCAAGAGGGTGAACGACCTCCTCGTCGCGGCCAACGCACAGCAGGACCGCCTCAACCAGCTCGCTAGGCTGGCCGGATCCGGCTCCGTCCGAGTCGCCGGACCCGGCGACAAACAGCATACGGCGTCTTCTCCACCCGGTGAGGCACACTCCGGCCGCACCTGGACCCGGCGCAACCCCGCCCCGACGGCCGCTAGCGGCTTGGTGGACGAGCTGGCCTTGAAGGCCCGGCGCCGCCTCGACCCCCTGCTTCAACCCAGCCGGGGTCCGGTTGCAGGCGACCCCCCCCTTGCGGTGCGGTCACCGACCGGCTGGGCCCGCGCGCCATCAACGACACCGACGCTCGCCACCGCCTCGACCGACTCGCCCTCTCCCAGGAGCTGGAGGAGACCGGCCCTGTCGGACCGGCGTGCTTCGGGCCACGCATCCGGGGCGAGCCCTTCACCAAAGGGTTCACGCTCCCCCGCGACACCCCCAAGTACAACGGCACTGTGAAGCCGGAGGACTGGCTCACCGACTACACCACTGCCATCGCCATCGCCGGCGGTAACCACCGCCTCGTCGTGCGCTACGCGCCTCTCATGCTTCAGGGGTCGGCCCGCACCTAGTTGAACAGTCTGCCGGCTGGCAGCATCAACGCGTGGGTCAACTTCGAACAGGCCTTCGTACGCAACTTCACCGGCACCTACAAACGACCCGGCTGCCCCAGTCAGCTTGCCATGTGCGTGCAGGGGCCGGCGGAAACCGGCCGCGAGTACCTCGCACGCTGGACTGAGCTCCGGAATAGCTGCGAGGGCGTCCACGAAGTCCAAGCGATCTAGTACTTCGTCAACGGGTGCCGAGACGGCACTGCTGAGGACATGTACCTAGGGTAGGTCGCATGCCTGACCTAAATACCCTCGCCAAGGACATCACTCTAAAGCCAGAAGCATTCGAGGGGTACAATCACCCACTCGACCAGAAACATTTCCACTCGGAGGAATCAAGATCACTCGACCGTAACAAGAAACACTCGACGGACAGAAGACCTAAAGTCACTCTACACAGCAACGGTCAAGTATTAACTCCTAGACTTAATGGCCATTTATAACACTTTATTACGGACGTTACCAGTAACGCCCCTCCCCCTTGATGTACCTTAAATCCCTTGTAACATGGGCTGGCCGGGGTCCTGGCGCACTCTATATAAGCCACCCCCCCTCCACATGCACAAGGGTTCGCACCCCCTGTAACACACACGCATATAATCCAGTCGACCGCCTCCGGGCTCCAAGACGTAGGGCTGTTACTTCCTCCGAGAAGGGCCTGAACTCGTAAAACTCGTGCGTACAGCTACTCCATAGCTAAGATCTTGCCTCTACATACCTACCCCCCATTCTACTGTCAGACTTAGAACCACGACAGTTGGCGCCCACCGTGGGGCAGGTGTCTTAGCGACTTGTTGGAGAAGTTGCAATTTTTTCGATCCCCATCAGCATGGTTTCAGGCGGAGGATTGGCCGAGGGCCGCGAGATCCGTCTCGCTGCGCTCGTGTTCGTCGCCGACGACTCCGCTTGGCTCCAAGAAGCTCCACTCGACGTCGAGGCGCTCCCCGTCCGTGGGGCAACACACTTTCGCGCGTGCGTCCGCGGCGTCCTCCTGCGGCAGCCGTCGACCCAGTATCGGTCGGCTCCGGTGGCGTCTTCACTCCCTGCTGCCCGCCGGCACAAGCGTTCCGGTCGGTCGAGGCTCCAGCGGTGGGTGAGGCACGCGGTGGCTCGCCAGTCGGCCACCCCCCAAGTCGCGGCAATCAAGCCCGACGAAACTCTCTACGGCCTGTTCGACTGGCTCCGTTGAGACCGCATCCGAGTGCGACAGCAGTTACCCCGCGGCGGAAGTCCTGATGGTCAACGAACCGCGCAGTCCTCCTGGCTTCCCCCGCGGCGACGGTGGTGATGGCGGAGGCGATCCGTCGCGTGTCCACGAGGAGTACCGCCCCGAGCCCCTATCTTCGCAGCGGAGGGAAGAGCTTCGCCGCCATAACATGGATGCACTTCACACTCCTATCGTTAGAGAAACCCCCGAGGCCCGGGCCTTGGAGGAGGTGCGCCTGGCCAACTTGGCTGAGCACACTCGACTGGAGAATCTCCAGCATGCACTCGACGAGCATGCTTGGCAACGAGTTCCTGAATCCAGTCGACGACAACTTTTTCCGCCTCCAACCCAGGTATATCGAACTCCGATCCAGAACCTCACAGCTGCTGCCTGAATAGCAGAGTCGATTCAGCCTTCCCAGTCAGAGGCTGGTAGGGGTTTGATGCAGATCCGGGCTTTGCTCTGCGCGGCGGGGGAGCAGAACACAGAAGTGTCACAGTCTCAGAATAGGATTCATAGTAGATCTGTAATGGCAGACACAGTTCAGTCGGCTCACAGCCCAAGATCACCTCCAAGGCATGAGGGACATGGAGATCGACAGGATCAGTACAAAAATCATGAGCAGTATGATCGTCGTCGAGCACCCACTCCTGCCCCAAGGAGTGGGTCATACGTGCCTCGGTAACACGATGACAGGCGCCCTCACAGTGGTGGGCGAAGGATTCCAGTCGACCCCTGGGAGCCGGGCTTTGACGCGAGATCCATTCTCGTTCAAGGTCTGGTTGACAGGAACAGAGCACACAGAGATGGCCATGATAGAGATTACCCGACCGGCAGCAGGGTGCATGTTTCAGGTCCCGAGTGTTTCAGCAGAGCCATCAGAGTAGCAGTGATTCCTCCCAACTTCAGGTTGGCGACTGGAGTCAACAAGTTCACTGGTGAGTCCAAGCCAGACACTTGGCTTGAGGACTACCGAGTGGCTATGCAGATTGGTGGTGGCAATGATGAAGTGGCCATGAAGCA
Organism: Triticum aestivum; assembly: GCF_018294505.1. Taxonomy (NCBI): domain Eukaryota; kingdom Viridiplantae; phylum Streptophyta; class Magnoliopsida; order Poales; family Poaceae; genus Triticum; species Triticum aestivum. The sequence continues at coordinate 162,130,307 of NC_057799.1, read as the reverse complement.
CCTTCCTCTGATGTTAGAGGGCTCGGCCAGAGCGTGGTTGAATCAGTTAGCACCTGGCAGTATTTATAGCTGGGAAGAGCTTGCCCGAGTGTTTGTTAAAACATTTGAAGGTACATGCAAACGGCCAGCAGGGTTAACAGAGCTACAGTCTTGTGTGCAGAAGTCGAATGAAACTTTGAGAGATTATATCCAGAGATGGATCACGTTGCACCACACGATGGAGAATGTGTCTGATCACCAAGCAGTTTGTGCCTTCAAGGAAGGTGTCAAGTATCGAGAATTGAATCTGAAGTTCGGTCGGACCGGAGATATGTCTCTGAGTTGAATGATGGAAATTGCCACCAAGTATGCTAATGGTGAAGAGGAGGACCGGCTCCGGAGTGGCAAGCACAAAACAGTCGCCACGAAACTGCGGGAGAGAACTCCAGTCGGAAGCAGAAGCGCAAAGCCGAGCCAGCTGCTCCCGGAGAAGCCTTAGCAGTGACTCAAGGAAAGTTCAAGGGGAAGCCCAAAGGGCCATGGAACCCCAAGAAAGTAAAAGATTAAGATGGAAATGATGTGTTGGATTTACCATGCCACATTCACACCAAAAAAGATGAGGAGGGTATTCTCATTTACCCGAAACATACCACTCGACAATGTCGGCTCCTAATCCAGCAATTCCGAGAAAACAGCCCAAAGAGAAGGAGAAAGAATCAGATAAAGTTGAGGATAAGGAAGAGGACGATGATGGTTACCCCCACGTCAATTCAACTCTGATGATTTTTGCTGATGTTGAGAGCAAAAGTCGACTGAAAGTCATCAACAGAGAAGTGAACATGGTCGCTCCGGCGACGCCCAGTTATTTGAAGTGGTCTCAGACTGCCATTACATTCGACCAGTATGATCACCCAACACACATAGCCACCCCTGGGAGGCAAGCATTGGTGGTCGACCCAGTCGTCGAAGGCACTCGGTTGACTAAGGTTCTGATGGATGGTGGCAGTGGCCTTAATATACTGTATGCGGAGACCTTGAAAGGAATGGGCATTCCGATGTCCAGACTCAGTGAAAGCAATATGAGTTTCCATGGAGTTATTCCTGGCAAGAAGGTTGAGTCACTCGGCCAGATCGCCCTCGATGTGGTTTTCGGTGATTCCAAGAATTACCGCAAAGAAAAGTTGACGTTTGAAGTTGTGAATTTCCAGAGTGCTTATCATGCTATTCTGGGCAGGCCGGCTTATGCACGTTTCATGGCTCGACTATTTTACGTTTACCTCAAATTGAAGATGTCTGGTCCTAAAGGAGTGATCACTATCACTTGCAATCGGAAGAAGGCGGAAGAGTGCTTCCAGAAGAGCTCAAAGATCGCCGATGCGCAAATGGCAGTAGTGGAATTGCAGGAGTATCAAAAAAATGCATATCCGAGTGATTTGTTGCGAGCTAAGAAGCCTGCCACGGATTCAGCATTTCAGTCGTCTGGTGAAACGAAGCCGATTCATATTCACCCGACCGATCCCAATGCTGCTCCGACTCACATTTCGACAACACTCGACTCCAAATAGGAAGAAGCGCTCATCCAGTTCCTCCATGATTACTGGGACATCTTTGCATGGAAACCTTCTGACATGCCGGGTGTTCCCAGGGGGCTGGCTGAGCACCGTTTGCGAGTCGACCCAAAAGTGAAACCAGTCAAAGAACATCTTCGACGGTCCGCCGTACAGAAGAGAAAAGCAATCGGTGAAGAAGTGGCTCGGCTCCTAGCAGCTGAGTTTATCCGAGAGATTTACCACTCCGAGTGGCTAGCCAATGTTGTCATGGTTCCCAAGAAGGACGACTCACTTCGCATGTGCATTGACTTCAAGCATATCAATCGGGCCTGCCCGAAAGATCACTTTCCTCTCCCCCGCATCGATCAAATAGTCGACTCGACTGCAGGGTGTGAGCGCTTGTCCTTTTTGGACGCTTATTCCGGGTATCATCAGATCCGACTGTATGGACCCGATGAGATAAAAACATCTTTCATCACTCCATTTGGGTGCTTCTGTTATGTCACCATGCCATTCGGCCTGAAGAATGCTGGAGCCACATTCATGAGGATGATTCAGAAGTGTTTACTCACTCAAATTAGTCGGAATGTGGAAGCATACATGGATGACATTGTGGTCAAGTCACGTAAAGGTTCCGACCTATTGGCTGACCTTGCTGAAACTTTTGCCAACCTCAGAAGGTATGATATCAAGCTTAACTCATCAAAGTGCACATTCGGAGTTCCGGGCGGAAAATTACTCGGTTTCCTCGTTTCCGAATGGGGGATCGACGCTAACCCAGAGAAAGTTGGTGCCATTCTCCGAATGAAACGCCCTGTGCGTGTGCACGATGTCCAGAAGCTTACAGGTTGTTTGGCCGCCTTGAGTCGATTCATTTCTCGCCTCGGTGAAAAGGCATTGCCTCTTTACCGACTGATGAAGAAGTCTGATAAGTTCGAGTGGACTCCTGAAGCTGATGCAGCATTTGCAGAGCTCAAAGCCCTGCTTTCCACCCAGCCGGTGCTTGCTGCCCCAATCAGCAAAGAGCCTTTACTGCTTTACATTGCAGCCACTGGACAAGTCGTCAGTACAGTACTTACGGTCGAGCGGGAAGAAGAAGGAAAAGCCTATAAAATTCAGCGCCCAGTATATTATGTTTCTGAAGTTTTGACTCCATCAAAGCAAAGATATCCACATTATCAGAAGCTTGTTTATGGGATTTATATGACCACGAAGAAGGTTGCACGTTATTTCTCTGACCACTCCATTACAGTCGCCAGCGACGCTCCATTATCAGAGATTCTGAACAACAGAGATGCAACTGGTCGAGTGGCAAAGTGGGCGATTGAACTTCTTCCCTTGGATATTAAGTTTGAGGCAAAGAAAGCTATCAAGTCCCAAGCAATAGCAGATTTCCTCGCCGAGTGGATCGAACAGCAACTGCCGACTCAAGTCCACTCGGAGCACTGGACCATGTTCTTTGATGGATCCAAGAAGCTGAATGGTTCCGGTGCTGGGGTGGTACTGGTATCCCCCCGAGGAGACAAGCTCAGATATGTTCTCCAGATTCACTTTGATTCCTCCAATAACGAAGCGGAATATGAAGCACTCTTATATGGGTTACGTATGGCCATCTCACTCGGCGTCCGTCGCCTCATGGTCTACGGCGACTCAGATTTGGTAGTCAATCAAGTGATAAAGGAGTGGGACGTCAGAAGCCCAGCTATGACTGGTTACTGCAATGCGGTGAGGAAGTTGGAAAAGAAGTTTGAGGGGTTAGAGCTCCATCATATACCGCGACTGAAAAATCAAGCAGCCGATGATTTGGCAAAGATAGGTTCCAAGAGGGAAGCCATTCCCAGCAACGTGTGTTTGGAACACATTCATACACCTTCAGTTCAAGAAGATCCTTTCACTGAAGAGCCCCCGTAGCCTAAGAGTGCCACAGATCCGACTGAAGTCGAAGTCCCAGCCGTGGTCGACCTGATCATGGAGGTTTTGGTCATCACTCCCAACTGGACAGTGCCATACATTGCGTATATCCTTAGGAAGGAACTCCCAGAGGATGAAGAAGAGGCTCGACAGATCGTCCATCGATCCAAAGCCTTTACTGTGATAAAAGGACAACTGTTCAGGGAAAGCGTAACCGGAGTCAGCCAAAAATGCATAACACCAGAAGAAGGTCGAGTGATCCTCAACGACATCCACTCGGGGACCTGTGGTCACCATGCGTCCTCTCGAACCATTGTGGCCAAAGCATACCGAGCTGGATTTTATTGGCTGCGAGCAAATGAAATGGTGAAAGATATAGTCGACAAATGTGAAGGCTGCCGGTTTTACTCCAATATGTCCCACAAGCCTGCGTCAGCCCTGAAGACTATTCCACTCGTCTGGCCCTTTGCTGTTTGGGGATTGGATATGGTTGGACCCCTGAGGACTGGTAGGAGCGGCTTCACTCATGTGCTTGTAGCAGTCGACAAGTTTACCAAATGGATTGAAGCCAAGCCTATCAAGAATCTTGAAGCCAGTACTGCCGTCAGCTTCATCAGAGAATTGACATTCAGATATGGAGTTCCGCACAGCATCATCACTGACAACGGGTCGAACTTCGATTCTGATGATTTTAGAGCCTTCTGTGCTTCCCAAGGCACACGAGTCGACTATGCTTCAGTCGCCCACCCCCAGTCGAATGGACAAGCAGAAAGAGCAAATGGCTTGATTCTCAAAGTACTGAAACCCCGACTAATGCGTGATCTCAAGCACGCAGCAGGCGCCTGGGTCGATGAACTTCCATCAGTTCTTTGGGGATTGAGGACAACTCCCAATCGGTCGACTGGCCGAACTCCATTCTTCTTGGTTTATGGAGCTGAAGCTGTTCTACCAAGTGACTTGCTTCACAATGCACCCCGAGTCGAGCTCTTCTCTGAAGATGAAGCAGAACAGGCCCGGCAGGATGCAGTCGATCTCCTAGAGGAGGAAAGAGAGATGGCCTTAATACGGTCGACCATTTATCAGCAAGACTTGCCTCGATTCCACGCCAGAAACGTGAGGGGCCGAGCCTTTCAAGAGGGAGACTTGGTTCTTCGAGTGGATCAGCAGAAACCACACAAGCTCGCCCCTGCTTGGGAAGGCCCCTTCATTGTCACCAGAGTTCTCCACAATGGAGCATACCATCTTTACAATGTCGAGCATCAGAAAGACGAGCCACGGGCTTGGAACGCGGAGCTGCTCCGCCCCTTTTATACTTAAGTACTCATTCGGATGAGATGTAATAAGAAATACCTTTGTAGTTTGTTTATCAAAGACAAGAGCTTTACAGTCTTCCTAAATGGTTGTTGTTGCTTTTGTTTGCGTCTGAAATCCCCCAGTGGGTGACTTTGCCGCGAATCCGTTTCGCCTAAAGTTTGAAAAATCCTACCGAGTGGTGAGCAAGCCTCTCACTCGCGGGCTTAGCCGCGAATCCGTTTCGCCTAAGTTTGAAAAATCCTACTGAGTGGTGAGCAACCCTCCCACTCGGGGGCTTAGCTGTAGTCCAGTACTCGCCTAAGTTTGTAAAATCCTACCGAGTGGTGAGCAACCCTCCCACTCGGGGGCTTAGCTGCAGTCCAGTACTCGCCTAAGTTTGTAAAATCCTATCGAGTGGTGAGCAAGCCTCTCACTCGGGGGCTTAGCTGCAGTCCAGTACTCGCCTAAGTTTGTAAAATCCTACCGAGTGGTGAGCAAGCCTCTCACTCAGGGGCTTAGCCGCGAATCCGTTTCGCCTAAGTTTGAAAAATCCTACCGAGTGATGAGCAAGCCTCTCACTCGGGGGCTTAGCTGCAGTCCAGTACTCGCCTAAGTTTGAAAAATCCTACCCAGTGATGAGGAAGCCTCTCACTCGGGGGCTTAGGTGCAGGCCAGTACTCGGCTAAGTTTGAAAAATCCTACCGAGTGATGAGCAAGCCTCTCACTCGGGGGCTTAGCTGCAGTCCAGTACTCGCCTAAGTTTGTAAAATCCTACTGAGTGATGAGCAAGCCTCTCACTCGAGGGCTTAGCTGCAGACCAGTACTCGCCTAAGTTTGTAAAATCCTATCGAGTGATGAGCAAGCCTCTCACTCGGGGGCTTAATTAGTTGCAGTCCAGTACTCGCCTAAGTTTGTAAAATCCTACCGAGTGGTGAGCAACCCTCCCACTCGGGGGCTTAGCTGCAGTCCAGTGCTCGCCTAAGTTTGAAAAATCCTACCGAGTGGTGAACAACCCTCCCACTCGGGGGCTTAGCTGCAGTCCAGTACTCGCATAAGTTTGAAAAATCCTACCGATTGGTGAGCAACCCTCCCACTCGGGGGCTTAGCTGCAGTCTAGTACTCGCCTAAGTTCGAAGTCCATCCCCATTCGCAAGGACGACGAGGTGCAGGTCGACTGCAACCTTCTCCTTCAGAGCTGCGCCACAAGTACAACGTGCACTCCATCCCTATCCGCAAGGACGACGAGATGCAGGTCGACTGCAACCTTCTCCTTCGGAGCTGCGCCACAAGTACAACGTGTGCTCCACCCTTATCCGCAAGGACGACGAGGTGCGAGTCGACTGGAGCATCAACCTCAGAGCTGCATCTCAAGCACAAAGATTATTCCGTGTGAAGAACAAATTCCACTCGAAGACAAATACAAGCATATTCAGAGATAAATCAAGTTCAGATAAATCCTAAAGTTCAAGACCACGGACCAAAGTACTCGGGCATTCAGCCCGAAGGAGTTTAACGGTTACAAAATCACTTGGCATTTCGAGGCAAATTTAAGGCAGAGCATAAAAGTTTGTTCACTCCGCAGGAGGAGGGCTGGCAGGCTCGACGAATTCGTCCAGGTCGATCCCGTCAGCAATCCGAGTGGCGGCAGCAATGAAAGTCTCCATGAAGGACTGGAAGTCGTGCCTCTTGGTGTTAGCAACTTTAATCGCCGTCAGCTTCTCTTCCCGAGCTTCTCGACAGTGGACGCGAACCAGAGATAGAGCCACATCAGCGCCGCACCGGGCAGAAGACTTCTTCCATTCTTGAATTCGACTGGGAGCTTCATTGAACCGAGCCATCATAGACTCGAGGTCATTCTGAAGTGTTGCCATGGGCCAGAGATGTGTCAATCCGCAACACTGTGACTTTCAGTCGGGCGAGATAATCGACAACACCAGTGATGCGGGATTCCAGTCGGAGCACGTTCATGGCAACTTCATCCTTCACTGGAGAGTTGATGGGGTCCAAGCTTGGTTCAATTCGCCCGGTCTCTTCCTTGAATTCCTGGCAAAACTCTGCATACAAAATTCAAGGGTAAGCCAATGATCATATGTCGAGTCGACAAGAACAAACCAGTCGGATCAAAGGAAACACCTTCAAGCATGACGAACAACTTCTTAGCAAGGCTTCCCAGATAATTCTCCAGATCGTCCCTCCTACGGGCAATACCATCCATCTTCTCATTCAGATTTTCCTTGTCCTTCTTCAGGCGAGTCGCTTCCTTATTGGCTTGGTCAAGGGAAGTTTTCAGCCTGGAGTTTTCTTCCTCCAATTTGCCGACTGAAGCCAACTTCTGTTCAGCGAGTGCGGTTTTCTCATCAGCTTTTTTCTGCGCGGCCGCCAGATCTTGATCCTTTTTCGCCAGAGCTTGGTTCAGTTTCTCTGAAAAAAATAATGTTGGATTCAGAAAGAGCAGAATGAAATCCGGTTCAGGGAAAACTCAGTCGACAGGTCTTCCTTACCAGCGGCGTCATCCTTGGCTTTCTGCAGTTCTGTCTTGGCCAGCTCCAGATCGAGGTTGAGCTGAATCTGCTGCTTCTCCAGTTCAGCAAAACGAGCTCCAAGATCACAAGATTTCTGCAACCAAAGAACAGGTCAGTCGACTGGTGAAAATATTGGTTATTTCAGAGAGGTAAAAGGATAAAGCCAACAAATTCTAAGACTACTGCCGAATCAAACATCCAACAGTAGTCTCGGGGACTACACCCAGTGGGTGCACTTAGCGTGCCCCCACTGGTTCAGTTTACACTCGACAAGGCCTGTCCAGCACGAGTGCAAAAAAAACCACTGATTCAAAGTTCCACTCGACATGGCCCGACCAGACTGAGTGAAGAAATTCAAATTCTGATGCTCAGACCATAGCCGACTGCCCGCAGTCAATTATGGTCTCGGGGACTACACCCAGTGGGTGCACTCAGCGTGCCCCCGCTGGTTAAAAGATCTACCCCCAGTGGGTGCATTCAGCGTGCCCCCACTGGTTCAAAGTTCCACTCGACATGGCCCGTCCAGACCGAGTGAAGAAATTCAAATTCTGATGCTCAGACCATAGTCGACTGCCCGCAGTCAATTATGGTCTCGGGGACTACACCCAGTGGGTGCACTCAGTGTGCCCCCACTGGTCAAAAGATTCAATCGGCAACAACATTATCAGCTCAAAGTGCGAATCCATTCAGTGACAAATCAAAACACCCAGTAGGTGTACACATACAAGGCGCAGACAGATGCAAATATTCTTGGAAAGAAAGTTTTCAGGTACCATATCCTAACAGAACAAGCCAGAAGAGTCAGTTGACGATCTACTAACCTGGACGTTGCTCTGGAGAGCAGAGCTGGCATCATAAGCAGCTTGGCTGGCTTCCCGCACCATCTTCATCTTCTCCATCATAATGCCCGCCTGGCGTATAGCCTCTTTTGCAGCACCCACTTGGTCCTCTGGGACGTGATGTGTAGCAAAAAGTGAAGGTGGATCGGCGGGAGTCTGTGCAGCTGACGAGGAAGGCCGAGCACTCGACAGCGGTATGGCAAAGGAGATGGAAGTCCGATTGGCATCGCCGGCGTCCTGAATTACCGGTTCCGCCACCAGTGTCGATTGAAGCATCTTGCCAGCGGACGTTTTCCTGTTTCTTCTCCCCAAGGGCCTCTGTGGCTCGTCCTCGTCGTCGTCGGGGAGGTCAATGACATTGAGGGCTGTAAAAAGATCAGTCGCCAAAGTTTCATCACCCGATTGGATATATCGTAGTTCAATCGACAAATCGAAGACAAAATCACGAGGATTGTACCCGGATTGGAGGTCACCGCATCTTCCATTTCCTCATCCTCGTTCTTATAAGCAGAGGTCCCAGAGGTAGTGGCACTGCCAGTTTCAAGATTCATTCGGTCAAACCAAGGGAAAAATAAACAGCACAGAACGTCGAGTAAAAGCGAAAGAAGAACACTCACGCAGAAGCAACAGGAACGTCAATTTTGATTCTCGGCAGCGCCTTCCGAGTCTTCGGTACTACAACCTTGGACTGCTTTGGAGCTTTTTCAGTTGGTGCCGGAGAGGACGTCCGAGGACGCTTTGACGACTGCCCGGTCTGAACGGTCGCCTTGTCACGGGCGCTCGCCGGGTCGTGAGTAAGTTTGGATCGCCTTTCCCTGCGGGGAGGAGAGTCGACCTCTTCTTCGTCACTCAGGTCGTCGCTCTCCTCTTCCCCCTCTTTGTCGGAGTGCCACTCGCCGCTTTCACCTCTGCTTGCCTCCCCCTCCGGGTCCTGCTCCTGCTCTCCGTTGGGCATCGAATACATTTCAGTAAAGGCCTAGAAGAAAACAAGCAAGACAAAGTCAGTCGGTGAAGCATAAACAGTTGCATGTCAAATCAAGATGACACTCGGTAATTCAGAATCGGACCTTGTCTGGTTCGTAGGATTGGTCAAGTGGAGGGATTCTCCTAGCTCCCCTGGGGTTATCCTTGTTGCCAGTGATACTCTTCAACCACTTCTCCACCGTATCCTCGTCGACTTCTTCTGGGTGCACCCGAGTGGAATCTTCAATGCCCGAATACGTCCACATCGGATGGTCGCGGGCTTGAAGTGGCTGAATGCGTCGTCTGAGGAAGACTTCCAGCAGATCCATTCCAGTTACACCCTCACGGATGAGATAGACCACTCGCTCAACCAGCACTTTCACCTCCGCTTTCTCCCCTGGAGTCACTTTCAAGGCGGAGGGCTTCTCTACGCGAGCCATAGAAAAAGGAGGAAGTCCAGTCGACTGACCTGGAGTCGGCTGGTCTTTGCAGTAAAACCAGGTCGACTGCCATCCTCGTACTGACTCAGGAAGAGTTATGGCTGGGAAAGAGCTCTTACCCCTCATCTGAATCCCAAGACCCCCACACATTTGGATCACCTGAGTCCTCTCGTCACTCGGGTTAGCCTTTTTGACCAACTGGGAGCGACACGTGAAAATGTGCTTGAAGAGACCCCAGTGTGGTCGACAACCCAAGAAGTTTTTGCACAGAGACACGAAAGCAGCAAGATATATGATGGTGTTGGGGGAAAAGTGATGAAGTTGTGCTCCAAAGAAATTCAAGAAAGCCCGGAAAAAAGGATGCGGAGGCAGAGAAAATCCACGGTCGATGTGAGTGGCAAGGAGGACGCACTCACCCTCCCGCGGTCGAGGTTCGGTCTCATCCTCCGGGAGCCGCGCCGATCCATGAGGAATCAGCCCCTCCTCCGCCAGATCGTCGAGGTCATCCTGACTGATCGTCGACCGGATCCAGTCGCCCTGGATCCCGCCGCGCGGCAAACCGGACCGCGACGAGGATCCGCCCCGGCTGGACTTTTTCCCCTTCGCCTTCGCCGTCGCCTTCTTCGCGCGCTCTAGAGCCACCGTCTTTTCTTTCCCCATCGCTGCGAACGGAGCTAGAGCGGAGCGGCGGCGGTGGAGGAGGAGCAGGCGCAGTGGCGAAAACTGAGAAGAGAGAAGAAGAATGAGGACGCACTGTTCAAAAACCCCGGTCTGGCGCCTTATATGGGGTTGCTTCCGAGTGACTGACCTGTAGGCCCGGGCAATCTTATCAAATCCTGCAACAGTCGTGCACGTGATATGTGGCAAAAAAGGCAGCACAGGAATCGAGGCGGCCTTGCCTTATCCAGCCCGATTACAGCGGCCTCCTCCGCCCCGCGCGCTTCCCGAAATTCGAATCCTGCGAGATCCGCGGGCAGCAGAGCAACTTGTCAGACGGAAGATCCCCACCACATTAGCACTCGGACCTCTTCCAGCAAAAGTTCACTCGACAAAACCAGGAATGGATCAAGGCGACTGAAAAAGAAGTTGGTGTCACCACCTCGGTTCGTTGATCCAAAACAAGACACACCCGAAGCGCGAAAAATGAGTCGGAAGTATTTTCAACTCCTTCTCCACTCAAACCCTGATCCATTCGGGGGCTAATGATGAGGACAGCAACGGTCGAGCATTAACTCCTAGACTTAATGGCCATTTATAACACTTTATTACGGACGTTACCAGTAACGCCCCCCTTGATGTACCTTAAATCCCTTGTAACGTGGGCTGGCCGGGGTCCTGGCGCACTCTATATAAGCCACCCCTCCACATGCACAAGGGTTCGCACCCCCTGTAACACACACGCATATAATCCAGTCGACTGCCTCCGGGCTCCGAGACGTAGGGCTGTTACTTCCTCCAAGAAGGGCCTGAACTCATAAAACTCGTGCGACAGCTTCTCCATAGCTAGGATCTTGCCTCTACATACCTACCCCCCACGACAGGCACCCTCCTCAAGCACAAGCTCTTGCGCTCTGAGCCGGCCACCATGGCCGCGCTCATGGTGACGGCGGACAAGTATGCCAACGCCAACTCCACCATGAAGATCCAAGTGGCACTGGATGAAGCCGGCAAGGCCAAGCCGGTGCCGCCTCCGAAGCCGGCCTGCGAGGGAAGCCGGCAGCAGCACAACCAGCAGAACAACAAGCGCAAAGCCGATCAATCGGCTCAACGCTACGACAACCGGCTCGTCGCGGCCGCCGAGCAGGCGCCCGCGACCGACCAGGCTGCCAAGCGCCGGAACACCGGCAAAATGACTTGGCAGCCCGCCATGACTTTCGAGGAGATGCTCGACGCTCCCTGCAAGCACCACAGCGGCGCCAAGGCCGTCCACGCACACGCTCCGACAGTGCGCCATCACCAAGCGCATCGCGAGGGGCGGCATCCCACCGCCTCCGGCTCCAGCTCCGGGAGCAGGGCAGCCGCCTCCACCTCCGCCACCACCTCCAGCCGGCGGCGCAATGCGCGATGACCCCTACCCGGCCCAGAACGCGACCTACGTCATCTTCACCAGCCTCGGCGACGACAAGCGCAGTGAGCGCCTCCTTCGGCAGGAGGTGAACACCGTCATCCCAGCTAGGACGGAATACATGCATTGGTCGGAGCGCCCTGTCACCTGGACCCGGGAGGACCACCTGGCCATCATGCCGAACCCGGGTGGTTACGCCCTCGTTCTCGACCCCATTATCGTCGCGCCTCGGTGCACATGCAAATTCTCCCGGGTTCTCGTCGACGGCGGCAGCAGCATCAACGTCCTCTACCGCGACACCATGACCAAACTCGGCCTCGAGGCCAAGGACCTGGAGCCGACCCGGACGATCTTCCACGGCACCGTCCCCGGCCTCTCCTACTCCCCGATCGGCCGGGTCCGGCTCAACGTCCTGTTCAGCCACAGAAGTCACTTCCGACGCGAGCCGATCTGGTTCGAGGTAGTGGACCTATCCAGCGCGTACCACACGCTGCTGGGCCGGCCCGCGCTCGCCAAGTTCATGGCGGTCCCCCACTACGCCTACCTGAAGATGAAGCTACCGGGTCCAAAGGGCCTCATCACCGTCACTAGCAACTACCGCAAGTCCCTGAATTGCGCCCGAGACGGGGCCAAGCTAGCCGAGGAGCGGCGCTAGCTCGACCGGATCGTCGCCCTGGCCCAAGAAGCGTCGGCCGCGCAGATCCCGACCGAGGAGCCGGCCGATGAGGCCGCGTTCAAGCCCTCCTAGGAGACCAAGAAGGTGAAGCTAAACCCGGAAGACCCCAGCTGCAGCAAGTACGTTGTCATGGGCACCCGCCTCGACAGCAAATAGGAAGGCGAGCTCGTCGACTTCCTCCATGAGAATCGGGATATTTTTGCATGGACCCCCAAGGACATGCCAGGTATCCCAAGGAAGTACGCCGAGCACAAACTCCACGTCCGCAAGGATCCCAAGCATGTCCGTCAACCCCTACGACGTTTTTCTGAAGAGAAGAGAAGGACCATCGGTGAAGAGGTCGCCAAGCTCTTGGCGGCCGGCTTCATCATGGAAGTGTTTCACCCCGAGTGGCTGGCCAACCCAGTCCTCGTCCTGCAGAAGAACAAGACCTGGTGCATGTGTATTGATTACACCAGCCTGAACAAGGCTTGCCCCAAAGACCCGTTCGCCCTCCCGCGGATCGACCAAGTCATCGACTCCACTGCCGGGTGTGGGCTCCTATCCTTCCTGGATGCTTACTCCGGCTATCATCAGATCAAGCTGGACCCGGCCGACGCCCTGAAGACGTCCTTCATCACGCCCTTCGGGGCGTATTGCTACATCACCATGTAGTTTGGCTTGAAGAATGCCGGTGCCACTTTCCAGCGCTGCATGCAGAAATGTTTGCTACCGCAACTCGGCCGCAACATCCACGTCTATGTGGATGACATCATGGTGAAGACCAAGCAGCATCTCACGCTCTTGGACGATTTGAAGGAAACCTTCGCCAACCTGCGCGAGTACAAGGTCAAGCTCAACCCAGAGAAATGTGTTTTCGGCGTCCCGGCCGGGAAGCTACTCGGCTTCCTCGTCTCGGAGCGCGGCATTGAGGCAAACCCGGAGAAGATCAAGGCCATCAAGCGCATGCGCAAGCTGGCTCGGCTGCGCGATGTCCAGAAGTTCACTGGCTGCTTGGCCTCGGTCAGCCGGTTTCTCAGCCGGCTGGGCGAGAGGGCCTTGCCCCTGTATCAGCTGATGAAGAAGACGACGCCGTTCGAATGGAACGACCAAGCAGACGAAGCTTTCTAGGATCTCAAGCGCATGCTCTCCACCGCGCCAGTCCTGGCCGCACCGGCCGAGAAGGAGCCGTTGTTGCTCTATATCGCCGCGACCTCGCGGTTGGTCAGCACGGTGATGGTGGTCGAGCGACCAGAGAAGGACAAGGTCCAAGCCGTCCAGTGTCCCATTGTAGCGACCAGACCTTAAACAGTCTAGTCTCTGTGCATCAGTGTCATCCCTGGATCGGTAATGCTGACACGCACAGTACTTGAAGGATTTATAACAGAGTAGCAATCACACACTTATTACATCGAATGTCTCAAAAGAGAACTTAATACAATAAATACGGCTTAAGGCCATCTAAAAATGATAACAGCGGAAGGCTTGGAAGATAAAGTGAGTCCATCAACTCCAACGGCATCACTGAGTATAAGACCACGACCTATGGCACCTTACTCGTCATCTGAAAAGTCTGCAACATGATACGTTGCAGCCCGAAAACGGGTCAGCACATGGAATATGCTGGCAATGTAACACATAGAGAGTAATGAACAGAATAATGCTATCACTACATGCATATTTGGCTGGTGGAAAGCTCTATGGTTACAGTTTTGCGAAAAGCCAATTTTTCCCTATCACAAAGGAATAAATTTTATTTAACTATCATGGTGGTTGTTAAACATTGAGAAGGTACCTCCAAATCAATCCCAATTAAGAACGTGATTAACCCAATCAAATTAAATTAAGTAACATGATGATGAGATTCACATGATAATCCAAGAACTAGATACTCAAGATGTCCATAACCGGGGACACGGCTAACCATGATTAGATTCTACACTCTGCAGAGGTTTGTGCACTTTTCCCCACAAGACTCGATCGCCTCCGCTTGATTTCTCACACTACATGGTGTTTGAGAAATGGATGACCGAGACACAGTCTTTCAGAAACAATACTCTTTACTCCGGGTGGACAGTTACACCTACTTTCCCCTACATCTGCTAGCCCACCTCTTCAAGAGGTCTTGTAACCTACTCAACTATGCTAGAGCCCATAATAGCTTGTGGCTGCACACGGAAGTTTCTAGCATGAATAATCTCATGATCACTTTGAGTCTGGGTGGCGGTCCATAAGATGATCACACGGGTACTCCGGGATATCCAAAAATACAGGCAACACTGGGTTCTCCAGGTGCCTCAATCCACCCAGATGTAAATTAAAGTAGTCACCTTAAGTTGAACCATTAATTAACAATCTCACATCTGTCATGGAAATCTCTCAAACCAATCCACGTCTACGAGCATAGCATAGCAATATAAGCAAACGTAGAAGTAACTCCCAATGGTTTGATATAAACAGGGCAATAGGTACTACCTCATCTACTTCCCAAAACCCACATTTTAATCAGATCCTAATCATGCAATAGTTTGAGGATTGATCTAATGCAATAAAACTGGGTGGTAAAGAGGTATGATCAAAGTGTTACTTGCCTTGCTGATGATCCGTGAAACCTAGAGACTCGTAGTAGCACGCTTCGCACTCCGGGTACTCTATCGCAAACAAACAATACATACATAAGCAATCAAGCAAGGGTGCACGGATAAAACTCAAAATAAGAGATCTAACCAGAAAGTTCAACTTAAGAACTCCGGTTTGCAAAAAGAATCAAATTGAACGAAGCAACGAAACTCAAACGGCGAAAGAAACAAGCTTCGTTTACTAATCTGGACCTAAGTCAAATTTTACAGTAGCAAAAACTTGTTTGAATTGGTTAAACTGAAAGAGGGTCTCGAGACGAAGATCTAGGCGCTTGAATCGCCTGATTCCGATAAACGAGCGAAAAGAAAAATTGAAACGAAAATCGGATCAGAAATCGCGATCGAAAATAATCGCGGAAAAATCCGAAAAAAAGAAAATTGACGAACAGGCTAACGAACAAACGTTCGTTGTCTGTAACTATCGGGCGAAAACCGTTCTCTAAAACGAACGTACGGACGAACGTCCGCTAAATAGATAAACCGAGAAAACTGGCGAACCGATCTAAAAAAAGAACTAGGGTTTCTAAAAAAACAAATCGGTTTTTCTAAAAAAAAAGGCGACGGCGAATGGCGTGTTACCTCCGGCGAGGCTCCGGCGGGGCGTGGCTCAGGCGGCGGGGCGACGGCGACGCGGCACGGCGAGGGGCGACGGCGCTGCAGCAGCGGCGGCGAAGCGCGCAGAGGCGGCGGCACGGCTGCGGTGGCGGGGGTCCGGGGGGTATTTAAGAGGGGGAGGGGCGGCTTGGAGGAGGGGGCACGGCGGCGGGGGAGGAGGAGTCTGGCTCGGACTTCGGTCCGAGTCGGCGGCGGCGGCGC
This sequence comes from Triticum aestivum, assembly GCF_018294505.1. Lineage (NCBI taxonomy): Eukaryota > Viridiplantae > Streptophyta > Magnoliopsida > Poales > Poaceae > Triticum > Triticum aestivum. Next base: position 162,114,635 of record NC_057799.1, on the reverse strand, counting down.
GCGGTCTCCAGGTGGTAGACGGCGGCGCGGGGAAGATGGGCCGGCTCGGCTGGGCCTCGGCCTAGTCGGGCGCTGGAAGTTTTTTTTTTAAACAATTTCGCCGACCAGAAAATAAAACCTAGAAAATAAAATAAAAAACTAAAAATGCCAAAACAAATTTTCACCGTCTAAATAAAATATTTAGAACGAGATGAACATTTTTCTTGGCCATAAAATGCAATTTTGAAAACGTGCAAATTTTCTAATGCAAATAAAATTGCAATAAAACCCAAATAAAATCAAATATTTGATTTTAATATTTTTCCTCCAATATTTCAATTATTTTGGAGAAGTCATATTATCTCCTCTCATATATTTTAATATGAAATATTTTTCGGAGAGAAAAAAAATTAAAACCAAAATCCTCGTTTCAATATTTGATAAAAAAATCAAATATGAAAACCGGGAAATCCCCAACTCTCTCCGAGGGTTCTTGAGTTGCTTAGGATTTCGAGGATCACGAATGAAAATGCAACAAAATATGATATGCATGATGATCTAATGTATAACATTCCAAATTGAAAATTTGGGATGTTACACCCATCTACTACCTGAGCGAGGTGCTCTCCGCCTCGAAGCAGAACTACCCGCACTACCAGAAAATGTGTTACGGCGTATACTTCACCGACAAGAAACTGAAGCAGTACTTCCAAGAGCATGTTATCACCATGGTCAGCACGGCCCCTCTCGGTGAGATCATTGGGTGCCGGGACGCCTCTGGTCGGGTCGCCAAGTGGGCACTCGAGCTAGCCGGCCACACCATCCTCTACGAGCCCCGCACCATGATCAAGTCCCAGGCTTTGGCCGACTTTCTCGTCGACTGGACTGAGACCCAGTACCTACCGCCGCCGCCGGACTCGACGCACTGGCGCATGCACTTCGACGGCTCGAAGATAAGACTCGGCCTAGGGGCCGGCATCGTGCTGTCCTCCCCCAAGGGCGACCGGCTCAAGTACGCGCTGCAGATCCACTTCGCGGCCTCCAACAATGTTGCCGAGTATGAAGCCCTTGTGCACGGCCTCCGGCTTGCCAAGGAACTCGGCATTCGGCGGATCCTGTGCTACGGCGACTCGGACCTGGTGGTACAGCAGAGCTCTGGCGAGTGGGACGCCCACGACTCCAATATGGCGAGCTACCGCTTCCTCGTCCAGAAGCTATCCAGATTCTTCGCGGGCTGCGAGTTCCCCCACGTCCTGCGCGCAGAGAATGAAGCGGCCGACACGCTCGCCAAAATTTCCTCGTCCTGGCAGTCCATTCCGTCCGGCGTCTCCCTCGAGCATCTGCACAAGCCGCCCATCAAGCCGTCTCCGGACTCTGAGTCCATCGACGTCCCGGACGACCCGGCCGCGCCTCAACCCGGCCCGGGGACTGCACCAACCAACCCGGCCATGCCTCAACCCGGCCCTGGGACTGCACCAACCAACCCGGCCGCGCCTCAACTCATCCCGGGGACAGCTCCAGCCAGCCCGACCACACCCCAACCCGACCCTGGGGCCGCTGATCCCGGCTCAGGGGCTGTCACCCCGGAACCCGTCGTGATGGCCGTCCTCGCCGGGGTCGCGGCACCATCCTGGGCCCTGCCCATCTCGGAGTTCCTGGAAAACGGGGTCCTTCCCATGGACGAGACCGAAGCCCGGCAAGTGCAGCGCCGAGCGTCCGCCTACAGCATCATCAACAATGAGCTCGTCAAGCGCAGCTCCACCGGCGTGTTCCAACGCTGCGTCGAGCAGGACAAGGGCATTGAGATCCTCCTCGACATACACCAGGGCGAGTGCGGGCACCACGCCGCCTCGCGGTCCCTGGTGGCCAAGGCTTTCCGCCATGGTTTCTACTGGCCCACGGTCCTCAAAGACGCAGAGTCACTCGTCCTCAGGTGTGAGGGATGCCAACGCTTCAGCAAGCGCAGCCACCAGCCGACGTCAGCACTTCGGACCATCCCGATCGCCTGGCCCTTCACGGCCTGGGGACTCGACATGGTGGGACCCTTCAAGACCGCTCGAGGCGGCATGACGCATCTGCTGGTGGCGGTGGACAAGTTCAGCAAGTGGATCGAGGCAAGGCCAATCAAGAAGCTGGACGGTCCAACGGCCGTCCGATTTATCAAGGACATCGCGGTATGCTACGGCATGCCGAACAGCATCATCACGGACAATGGCACCAACTTCGCCAAGGGTGCGCTTGCACAGTACTGCTCCGTCTCCGGCATCCGCCTCGACCTGGCTTCCGTTGCGCATCCACAGTCCAATGGCTAGGTCGAGCGGGCCAACGGCCTCATCCTATCCGGCATCAAGCCGCGACTCGTCGAGCCGCTCATCTGTTCACCCGACAGTTGGCTTGATGAGTTGTCGGCCGTCCTCTGGAGTCTCCGCACCACGCCAAACAGGTCGACCGAGTTCACCCCGTTCTTCCTCGTCTATGAAGCAGAAGCCGTCATCCCGACCGACATCGAGTTCGACTCGCCGCGCGTCACGATGTACACGGAAGCCGAAGCAAAAGAAGCCCGCAAAGACGGCGTCGACCTGCTTGAAGAAGCACGTCTCCTAGCGCTCAGTCGCTCAACCATCTACCAGCAAGGTTTGAGGCATTACCACAGCAAGAAGATCAAGCCCCTCGCTTTCCGAGAGGGAGACCTCGTCCTTCGACTCGTCCAAGAGCAAACTGGCCAACACAAGCTGTCCTCCCCATGGGAGGGCCCCTTCATCGTCAACAAGGCCTTATGCGACCACAATGCGTACTACCTCATCGACGCCCGCAAGACAAACAAGCGCAAGAGGGACACCGCCGGCGAAGAAACAACCCGGCCATGGAATGCAGAGCTCCTCCGCCCGTTTTACAGTTAGCCGAGTGCACGTATGTATCACCGCCTTTTGTAACCATCTGAAACTATGGGGTCCCCGAATGACGCTCGGGGGCTGCCCCTTTTGCGACCAAGCTATTGTGTCTCCTACATCTGTGCACTACTTTACTCTTAAGCCAAACCCGGCCACCGAGTCAACCCGGAGGCTCGGGGGCTGGCCGGCTTGGCCACCCGTCGTCTTTCCTTAGCGGTTCTCAAACGCGTTGGATCGCCATAAGCTTCTCGCTTCGCCCTAAGCTGCAGATCCGGCTTCGGTTGTCGGTTGGCAAGCACATGAGTCCAAAGCACCAGCACGCCACGAACACTAAGTCAAGAACCGCCGGGTCGCCCAACCCGGCCCTGCCACTATAAGTTGTCGCACGACCGGCTGCTCGCCAACCCGGCCCGCCGGATTGCCGCCAGCCGGCCCAGTGGGTGTTTCGCTCGCGCTCAACGTTTTGAAAGACTAAGTATTGAATGCTCCTCTCAAAGGCCGAACCCCTTGTCAGGGACCAGAGCCTTGGCCGTCAGACTCGCGGGGGAGAAACCCAAAGGGGGGAGAGTTGCAAGAAAACAGCTCTAAAAGACGAAAAGCGAAAGCGCAGGCACCCACGAAGTTTCTGCATACTGCCGGATCGCTCGACCCGGCCTCACCACTTTAAGTTCTCGCACGACCGGCTGCTCGCCAACCCGGCCGGCCGGGTTGCCGCCAGCCGGCCTAGTGGGTGTTTCGCTCACGCTCAACGTTTCGAAAGCCCAAGTACTACACGCTCCTCTCAAAGGCCGAACCCCTTGTCATGGACCAGAGCCTTGGCCGTCAGACTCGCGGGGGGGAGGCCCAAAGGGAAGGTTGCAAGAAAATGGCTCCAAAAAACGAGAAGCAAAGGCGCAGACACTCACGCAGCTCATACATCATAATTTTAAACAGGCCCAAGGCCAGAGTTCATTACACCCAGTCAAACCCCCAGTGGCTGGGTGGACCTGCTACCTAACAGAAATTTTTCATAAAGTTAAAAAATCAGGCATCGCCTCCGCCAGAGCGCGTAGCCCCCGGGTCCGCAGAAGTGTTGGTATCCTCCTCCCCGGCGTCCGCATCGCGGTAGACGTCCGTCTCCTTGGAGCTGCCCTCCGGGTCGTCCAAAAGAAGGCCATAGTCGTCGGCAGGCATGACTCCACCATCCTCCGCCCGCTCCGGCTGGAACTCGTCATGAAAGGCGAACCCGGCGATGTAGCTGGCTCGGGCAGCGATCCGTCCGGCTTCCGCCAGCAGCTGGCTCTCCGAACCGGCTCGCTGGCCCATCAACGCATCCAGCGCCAAGTCCGGATGCCACGACACCGTGAACCGGAGCGCCATCTCGGCGCCGACACGAGCGGCAGAAACCCGTCACTCCTGAAGGCGGTCCGGGCCCGCCTCCAACCACCGCGCCAGCCGCGTGAAGCTGGTCGGCGTGACGGCACCCGGCCAGAGGGCTGCCGTCATTGCCGTGCCAGCCTCAGAGAGCCGCCCCATCTGCTCACTCAGAACTCGTAGACGGGCCTCGGCAGCAGCAACGATCTCCGGGAAGGTCCAGGTCAACCGCGGGTCCGTCCCGGAGCCGACGATCCCTTGCGGGTCGCACTGAAAGCGGACCGCCTCCTCCGCGAGCTGGCGCGTCTCCGGGAAGGCCCCTGCCAAGAAGGAAAGCAAGTCAGAAGAAAATTACTAAGTAAGAAGAGCCGGAGTCCCAACCCGGCAACAACAAAACCAAAGGAAAGCACTTACTCGAGAAGGACTCTTCCAGGTGCTGCACTTCGAGCAACGTACCGCGCCGCTCCCAGGCAATAGTGCAGTCACGCTCCTCCAGCGCCTTCTCCAGGTCGGCGACCTTGGCAAGGGCCGCCTTCAGCTCGTAGTCCTTATCCTTGGCCGCCTTCACGGCCTCCTCGCAGAGCCGGGTCTCCTCCGTCGTGGCCACCAACGGCTTCAGACGCTCCACCTCGGCCTGGAGCTGCCCCTTGTCGTCGCCCAGCCTGCCGCATTGCTGGTCCGCCTCGGCAAGGGCCTGTTGCGCCTCCACCACCTTGGCGGCTTTCGCCTTGAGGCGCTCCACCTCAGACTCGAGGCGGCTCTTGTCGCCCGCCAGCTGCTCCCGCAGCCGGCTGGCTTCGTCGAGCGCCTGCCGGGCTCCCGTCGCCTCCGCCTTCGCCTTCTCCGCCTCGGCCCCGAGCCGGCCGACGTCTGTGACTAGCCGGCCATAGTGAAAACCGGCCCGAACCAGCCGGGTCCTCCAAGACAGCATCTCGGCTGCACAAGAAAAGCTCAGCAACAAAGTACTATTTTAAGATTCGACCCAACTGCGACGCAGTTGGCCCGAATCTCGGGGGCTACACCCAGTGGGTGCGCTAGCATGCCCCCACTACGAAAGAGCATGAAAAAGAAATACCTGCCAAGGCGCGGAGCTCCTCCTCCTTGGCGGCGAGCCTCTCCTTGAGACACCGATGCGTCTCAAGGAGCCGGTTGAAGACGTTGACCCGGTAGGAGTCAAGTTGCTGCAGAAGGAAACAATCAGCGCAAGACGGCAAGATAAGATTCGACCCAACTGCTACGCAGTTGGCCCGAATCTCGGGGGCTACACCCAGTGGGTGCGCTGGCGCGCCCCCACAAAGGAGAAAACGATGAAAATAAAAGCAGAACGCAAATGAGAACTTACGAAGACGGTGCGCTCCAGCTCTTGCGTCGCCTCGACCTCGGCCTGGGTGAAGGCCTGGATCTGGTCCGTCCGCCCCCGCAGGTCCCGCTCCGCGACGGCCGCGGCTCGGCGACCCGGCGCCCTCCGGACCTGAGCACTAGGGCGTGCTCTCCACCGGCCTCCTCCCCTGAAGCCGGCGCCCTCTCCGGCACCGACGCCGGCTCGATGGGCAGAGCGGCTTGAGGCTCCACCACCAGCGGCGCCTCGCTCGCCGACGTCCGGGAAGCCCCCTCTGACGCCGCCCGCGCCGCCTCCTCCAAGACAGCATCGCCGCCGCCTTCATCGGCCCCCTCCCGCTCGACCACGTCGGTCCGCGGTGGGGTGCCGTCCTCAACAACCACGACCTCCCGGTCAAGGTCCATCGCGTCCGCACGGCCGCCTTGGCCGCGCTCCCTTTCCGACGCCGGCACGAAGACCGTCGTCGCCGCCACTGTCCCCGCTGGCATCTCCGACCACGCCGGCCCCTCGCCGGCTTGCACCCACACCGTCGCGGCGCTGACCGAGGCCTGGGTCGACACCGCCTCTAGACTAAGGTCTGGGTCCACCAGCGCCTCCTCCTCGTCCCGGTCAACGGTGCCGGATCGGCTCCTCCGGAACACGGCGCCTTCGGCGGACACGGCATCCGCCGCTGCCAGCGCCAGCGAGATCGGCGACCTGAAGCACAAGACAAAAAACAAATACGGCGAGTCGAGCGGAGCCGCTCAGCAACTCGGCTCGAGCAAAAAGGGTCACTTACCCCGGCACCAACGGAACGGCGGGCCTTTTTGCCCTCTCCCGTGGAGCGCCGCGCCTCCTCTTGGCGGGCGGTTTCGCAACCCCAGCCGGGTCCGCCGCGCGCTTCGCGGTTGTGGCCCGCGGCGGGACGCTGTCCTTCCCATGCGGGCGCCGCGCCGTTGCCGCCCCCCCCCCCCCGAGACGACCCGGCTCCGGCCGCGCCGCCGCCTCCTCCACCCGGCGCCACTACATCAGCAGCTCGCGTCAGCATCCCCAAAGCCGTCCCACGACCGACGACTCAAGAAATACAAACAAGACTCACCTGCTCGATGCCCTGCGCCCGTGTCGGCGGCTGCCGCCTCCCCTCCGCCATGGGCCTCGGGCTCCTCCGAGGCAACCCGCACCACATGCGCCCATGTGGTCATAAGGATGCTGGATGGCATTCAGAAGCACCTCGCGCGTCACGTCAAGACGAACGAGAAGATAAGCAGCAGCGAAGTACGGGGACCAGGGACTCACCAATGGTGCCGGGTTCGAATGGCTGTACGGGGCCTTCCCGAACTCCCAGTCCACCCCCATGTTGGCCTTGGAGATGTCGTTGACCTGGCGCGCAACTTGGTCCGCCGTCAGCCGCGTATTCGCCATGCGGTTGGGGTCTTGGAGGCCGGTCATCTGACCGATGAGGTGGCTGCGCTGCTGCAGCGGCAGCACCCGCCGGACGATGAAGGCGGTGATGAGTTCGGTGCCGGTGAGCCTCTCCCGCTCCTTCATCACCGACACCCGCTCGCACAGGTTGAGCACCTCGTGCGACGGGCGCTTGGGGTAGTACCCCCGGTTCTGCTTCCCCCACGGTGGCGAGTTGATGAACGGCGGAAGGTTGATGCGGTCCTCGCCGAGATTGCGGACGTAGAAGAAGGAGTTCTGCCATTTCTTGGCAGAATCCTCCAGCGGCATCCTCGGGCAGTCGGCGCCCGACCGCTTGGTGATGACGGCCGCCCCGCACTCGGACATCTCCCCGGCCCTCGGCCCCTGCTGCTTCAGGGAGAAGAAGCGCACCCAGAGGTCGATCGAAGGTTCGACCCCCAGGTACCCCTCGCAGAGGGTGACGAAGCCGGACAACTGCACGATTGCGCCGGCGCCAAGATGGTGGGGCTGGAGCCCGAAGAACTCCAGAAAATCATGGAAGAAGCCACTCGCGGGCAGCCCAAACCTGCGCTTGAAGTGCGGCAGGAAGACCACCCACTCCGAGCCCTCGGGCCGCGGCTCCCGCTCACCTTGCAGGAGGCGCGCCTCGACCTCCTCCACCCTCGGCAGGCGTCTGGTGTCGCGAAGGTAGGCGATGTCGTCGAGGGTGACGGTGGAACCCATCCACGATCCTGACGGCAGCGCCATCGACCCGAGCGCGGAAGAAGAAGGAGGAGAAAAGGAAGAAGATGACGAGAAAGCTCTGCTCAAGACAGCGGGCATCGCAGCTAGTGGCGGTCCTCAGAAGAAGAGGGAGGATGAAGAGGTAGGGGAGCGCGAGCGTGAATGATCTCCGCCGCCCCCTTCGCCCCCAATTTATAGGCCACGATTTGAAACGTGGGCAAGTGGGATCGTTTGCGCTCGCCCCTCCCACTTCCCCGCAATAAGTGCGCACGTCCGCACGCAGTAACTGCCTCGAGAATGGCAACCGACCCGCGGACGCTGCAATAAATCCGCTCGCGTGGGCCGAGGGTGCACGGCGGCGGGCCCCCGGGCCGTCGCCCCGTCCCATCACGCGTGTGGCCTGTCAGGCCCCTCCGGCTCCCGGGCACCACGTGGCGGCCGCGCGAAGCCCGAAAGATTGCCCAAGATTCATCAAACTCCTCGGTTTCCCGCCATGAGCGGGATGCTGCGATCCGGCTTTCGGAAGCCGGCACACAGTGGGTGTTGCCGGACCCGGCGGTCACCAAATCCGCCGCTGCAAGGGGGAAGCTCCGAAGGCCCTCCCATCTGAAGACGGCGGACCTTCACAGCTTCGGGGACTACTGTCGGGGGGATGAACCCCAGGCAGGCAACGGAACCCGGATCCTTTTCAAAAACAACGGGGCCAGCATCGCCCCTCGATCCGGCTCGCCCTTGGCCGTGTTGCCCAATCCGGCCAGGCTCTGCAACCCGGCCAGACTCCTCAACACGACCCCAACAACCAAGCTCAAGACTTCCCCAACAAGCCAGCACCGCCCTGGCGTGTCCTCCAAACCCAGCCAAGGGTCAGCGGCTGTCCCATCCCAGTCGTACGATGGGACGAGACTCCACCGACTGATGACCAAAGCCACAGTACCCCGCCCATGCCTCTGTTCAGCCGGACGAGGCAACAGTGCCCCCCACCTACCCGCTGACCAGGGCTGGCGTGGCAACAGTGCACCCGAAGTCACCCATGACGCCGGTAAGCGGTGACCTGGCGGAGCGCCACTGTAGCCGACTCGACTCGGCCTCGCCCTGACGATCGACAAGACGGCACACAGTGCCTCCTAGGCGCATGGGGCCCGCGCCCGACGAACCAGGCGAGCCCTGGCACCCGGCGGGTCCCAGCACCGGGTTCCTGGACACTGACAACCCGGCCCTACGGCCTTGTAACATTACCCTTGTACCCCTGGGGGGTTGACCTATAAAACCCCCCAGGATCCCTCATGCATACGGGCAATACATTCACCCATCCACCCACTCACATGTCTAGAAAACAACACCCGAGGAGAAGGAGCGGCCTAAGCCTTGGTCCGACCTCTTTCTTCCTCCATACAGCTCTAGGAGCAACTCTGTACGGTTGCATATAAACCACACTCGGCAGGACTAGGGGTGTTATCTCACCGGAGAGCCCCGAACCTGGGTATGTCTTGCGTCCCGCGCTCACTCATGCCGACCTCGCCTCTGGAGCCCACCAGAGCCCTCGGGACTCCTCCTATCTTTAGCCATCCCTTGGCATCTGTCGTGCGCCCACCACGACACTCCCCCTCCACCATCAATCACACTCCACGGCTTGTCCAAAACAACGGGCGACGTCCATACCAACAACAGTCCTGGGGGAGTTTTGTTTAATTATTAGCATTTTTTAGTTCGGGACTGGGAATCCCTATTACCGCCCTTTTCTCGTGCGATGGCGAGTGAATAAACACTCGACCTGAGAATAACCCGCTTAGCATGGAAGATACCGACCCCCTCCTGTTGTTCCATGAACGATCCAGGCACACCAAAAGGATATTTATTTGAAGTTTTTAGAGGTGGCACATGCAAATTTACGTAGGACGGCAGGGTAATACCGTATATAGGTAGGTATGGTGGACTCATCTGGAATAACTTTGGGTTCAAGGTTTTCGATGTACAAGCAGAATTCCCACTTAGTACAGGCGAAGGCTACTAAATAGATTGAGAAGCGGCCAGCTAGAGAGCAACAACGGTCATAAACATGCATTATGCATAAGTAACATTGGACACTAGCATGAGTAGGATATGAACACCATGAACATAAATATCATAGAGGCTATGTTGGTTTTGATTCAACTACATGCATGAACATGTGCCAAGTCAAGCCACTCGAACATTCAGAGGAGGATACCATATCATCATACTACATCACAATCATTTTAACGCAATGTTGATATCCAAGATAAATCATTATCCACTCCTAGCTACTTATGCATGGCATGTGAAACTATAATCTCTAATTGTCATTGCAAACATGTTTAATCATAATGGGCCGAATCATGGATACTATGTTAAACATATTTACACAAACAGAACTAGTCGAGTTCATACCCGTTTCTCTCTATCACGGCCAGTTCATCGGATATCGTCATTATTGCCTTTCACTTGCACGACCGAATGATATGAAAATAATAATAGGGCAAGAGTGTCGTGGACTAAGCTGGAATCTGCAAACATTTTATTCAACAGGAGAATACAAGGTAAAATGGGCTCTTTATTAGGTTAACATTTATTCATATGGGAGCCACTCAACATTTTCATCGTGGTCTTCTCCTTGGTAAGACTCGCATAAAAAGAAAAGAAGTTCAGAGAAACACACTGAAATATTTTTGGAGTTTTTGGTTTTCTTGAACAAGCAAATAAAAGGGAAAAGCAAAAACGAGAAAAACTATTTATACGGGAAAGCTCCCAACAAGCAAAAGAAGAACAAGGAAATCTTTTTGGGTTTTCTTTTTAGTGCTACTACTAAGCATGCATAGAAAGTAAATTACTGCAACTAATTTTTTTGATTTTTCTAAAGTTTTTCAAACACACAAGAAGAAAGCAAGAAAATAAATCTAAGCATGGATAATACATTGAAATAGTGTGAACACCGACAAATGGAATGATATGTGTGAACATGAATGTAATGTTGGTGAGAAACACGTACTCTCTCAAGCTTAGGCTTTTGTCCTAACTTGGTAATCTATGAGTAGCCTGGATAGTAGTTGGGGTACTGAGGAGCGGGCATCCACTCATCCCACTGCTGAGGCTCCTCCTCTGCCTCTGCAACAGCCTAAGCGTTCCTGTAGGCGATGATGTCCGCAGGCATAATCATATATCCGCCCCTAGCAACAGGATCAAGCAAAGCAGGAGCAGGCAATGGAATAACATCACGAGTTTTAATGCTAAAAACCGGGTTATATGGAATAGGGATGTTAGGAGATTTGATATCAGTAAAATGGTGGTGATCCATGGCTGTGCGGTCTAGGTAAACCTTGGTCAGGGGGTAGTCATGAGGGCGTATCTCAACATTAAAGTGAGCCCCCAAACGAGTAGCAAAAATCCCACCATGTATTTTACAAGCCACAATAGCTCCCAAGCTATAAGTGTTGTTGCCCTCTAATGCACGACGTAAAATAGCAAGGTCTGGTGAACTAAGTGCACCCACCTTCTCCCTAGCAAGCAAGCATTTTGTGATGAAAAGAGCAAAGTAATGAACAGCAGGAAAATGCAAGCCAGCGGCAGTGATAGCTGACACCCCTCTCTCATCTCCCATTGTCAAAGTGCGAAAAAAGGCCTCAAACTCAGCTGGCCTTGGCTCAGCTAAGCTCCCATCAGAAGGGATCATGCATATGTTACAAAATTCAGTAAGTGGTATCTGATGGTTTTCAGCATATAAATCAAAACTCACTTCAAGGGGATTATTCCGAGGAAACAAAGTAAAACTTTGAACAAAGATGTTTGTGAGGATTTGATGTTGTTCACACTCATCTGCGATGAAGTCGGTGAGGCCGGCATTAGCAGCATATTGTGTGAACTCCTGAAGAATTTCAGCCTCTTCCATGAACTGGGTGTGCGGCCATTCGCACGGCCGCACCTCCGCCAACCTCCGAGGATGGAGATCACTGTCAGACGACTCCCCAATAACACCCTTGGAGTTCTTCTTAGAAGCAAACTTCCTAAAGATATTCATCCCTTTCCTATGAACAAAAATTCTGAAATTTTTAGTCCACAAACTTTTCTCAACAAAACTTCACAAAATTGATAGCAACTACTCATAGGGATACATAGAGGCCATATCAAGCATTCAAACTACTTAGAACTCTAAGAATTCAACATGCCAGCTCATCTACAGCAGCACCAAGAGTAGCTAATTATTCAAAATATAAACCACTAAAATAAAAACTAATTGGACAAATGGTGGAGTCACATACCAAGCAACAATCCCCCGAAACAGTTTCGAAAATGGAGCTTCAAGCAAAGAGATCGAAATCCACGGGTTTGAGAGCAAGAACACGGGAGAGAGCGCAATGGAGGTTTTTTTCTGGAGGTAAGTGATGATGTGGTATGAAGGGATAAGTGAGGGGGCCCACGTGGGGACCACAACCCACTAGGGCGCGCCTGGGGGTCCTGGCGCGCCCAGGTGGGTTGTGCCCACCTAGTGCACCTCCTTCTAATATTATTTGCACCAGAAATTCTTAAATATTCAGAAAAAATCATGTTAAATTTTTAGAGCATTCTGAGAACTTTTTTTTGGGTCATTTTTTTATTGCACAGGAAATTCAGAAAACAGACAAAACATGGCATTTTATTTTATTTAACTAATAAAAACAGAAAACAAAAAGTAGGGACAGAAGGTAGTGCTTACTAAATTCATCAACTTCATACTGCTCAAAAATGATTCATTAATAAGTTTGATTAGGTCTTATTAACAACCACTTTCGATTAGCATGAAACCGAAGAACTTTCGTAAATCACTAAGTTACCTCAATGGGGATATGAGTGTCCCAAACAATAAGCATTTCATATTTCTTTTTGACAGTAGGTAGAGGTAAATGAAAACTTCCAATAGTGATTGTCGGAGATTTTTCAATAACATTAATACCATTCACTTGGAATTGTTTCTTCGGAAAGTGCACCGTATGCTCATTACCATCAATATGAAAAGTGACATTGCTTTTATTGCAATCAATAACAGCCCCTGCAGTATTCAAGAAGGGTCTACCAAGGATAATCGACATGTTGTCGTCCTCGGGCATCTCAAGTATAACAAAGTCAGTCAAAATAGTAACATTAGCAACAACAACGGGCACATCCTCACAAATACCGATAGGTATGGCAGTTGATTTGTCAGCCATTTGCAAAGATATTTCAGTAGGTGTGAGTTTATTCAAGTCAAGTCTTTTATACAAAGAGAAAGGCATAACACTAACACCAGCTCCTAAATCACACAAAGCAATTTTCACATAATTCTTTTTGAAAGAGCAAGGTATAGTTGGTATTCCCGGATCTCCAAGTTTTTTAGGTACTCCATCTTTGAAAGTATAATTAGCAAGCATAGTGGAGATTTCAGCTTCCGGTATTTTTCTCTTATTAGTGATGATGTCTTTCATATACTTTGCATAAGAAGGCATTTTCAAGATATCAGTCAAGCGAGTACGCAAAAAGACTGGCCTCGGCATTTTAGCAAGGCGTTCAAATTCTTCATCATCTTTCTTTTCAGTTGACTTGGGCGGAAAAGGCATAGGTTTTTGAACCCACGGTTCTCTTTCTTTACCGTGTTTTCTAGCAACAAAATCACTTTTATCATACCTTTTATTCTTAGGTTGTGGGCTATCAAGATCAACAGGTGGTTCTGTCTCAACATCATTATCTGGTTCTTTTTCATTATTTGGTTGAGTATCTTCATGAACATCAGCATTATCTTTTTCATTATCACTAGGTGGATGTTCATTACCAGACTGAGTTTCAACATTAGAGATAGAAGTTTCATTTTCATTATCAGGAGGTTTTTCTATTTCAGGTTCACTAGAAGCATGCAAAGTCCTATCATTTTTCTTCTTTTTTTTAATTTTTAGAAGGACTTGGTGCACTAGTGTTATTTCTTTGTGAGTCTTGTTCAATTCTTTTTGGGTGTCCCTCAGGATAAAGTGGTTCCTGAGTCATTTTTCCTCCTCTAGTTGCAACTCTACCAGCAAAGTCATGTATATTATTATTCATTTCATAAAGCAATTCTCTTTGAGATTTAGCAACTTGTTCTAACTGGGTTTGTACCATAGAAGCATGCTTTCCAACACCTCTAACATCATTTGAGATTCTAAATAACAAGTCACTCAAGCGAGCAATCATATCAGAATTGTATTTCAGTTGTTTCATAACATTTGCATTTAAGTGATCTTGTTTTCTAATGTAGTTTTCAAACTCATAAAGGCATTGGCTAGGATGCATATGGTGAGGATTGTCATTATCATTGAATTTCATTAGAGAATTTACCTCTACCCCCATAGGCAGTGGTGGTGTATTAACCCATGTATTTCTTCAATAGGAGGTAAAATTTTAACATCCTCAGCTTTAATACCTTTTTCCTTCATAGATTTCTTTGCCTCTTGCATATCTTCATGACTGAGATATAATATACCCCTCTTCTTCGGAGTGGGTTTAGCCGGTGGTTCAAGAAGAGTCCAACCATCATAATTTTTCAATATGTTATTCAATAATTCTTCAGCTTGCCCAACAGCTCGTTCCCTGATAACACAACTATCTAGGAAGTCCCTAGAAGCATCGGTTAGTCCATTATAGAATATCAAGTATTTCATTTTTCTTAAGAGGATTATTAGGCAAAGCATTAAGTAACTGGCAAAGCCTCCCTCAAGCTTGTGGGAGACTCTCTTCTTTAGTTTGAACAAAGTTAAATATTTCCTGCAAGGCAGCTTGTTTCTTATGAGCAGGAAAATACTTTTCAGAGAAGTAATTAATCTTATTCTGGGGACTACGCACACAACCAGGGAGTAAGAGTATTGTACCAAGCTTTAGCATCACCCTTTAATGAGAAAGGAAATAATTTGAGAATAAAGTAATAGCGAGTTTTCTCATCATGAGTAAAAAGGGTGGCTATGTCATTCAACTTAGTGAGATGTGCCACAACAGTTTCAGTTTCATAACCATGGAAAGGATCAGATTCAACCAAATCTATTAACTCTAGGTCGACAGAGAATTCATAATCCTTATCATCAATAAAAATAGGTGAAGTAGCAAACTTAGGATCATATTTCATTCTAGCATTCAGAGATTTTTCTTAATACTTGCATAATAATTTCTCTAGATCATCTCTATCCCTACAAGCAAGAATATCTCTAGTTGTTTCCTCATTCATAACATAACCTTCCGGTACCTTAGGCAATTCATATCTAGGAAGGCTAGTTCTAGCAGGTGTTTCATGAGTTTCAGTTTCAAGCTGATCATCAGATTCAACAACATCATGTTGTATTACTCTAGCAATTTGTTCATCAAGAAATTCACCAAGTGGCACATCATTATCAAGCATGGTACTAGCATCATCATAAGCATTATCCATAGCAGAAGTAGCATCATCAATAACTTGCGACATATTAGAATTGATAGCATGTGGTGTTGTTGCAAGTTTATTTATAACAGAAGGTGAATCTAAAGCAGAACTGGATGGCAGTTCCTTACCTCCCCTCGTCTTTGAGGGAAATATCGTAGTCTTAGCATCCTTCAGATTCTTCATAGTGATAATATGATAATAATCCCAAGTGGCTCAACAAATATAGCTATGCTCCCCGGCAACGGCGCTAGAAAAAGGTCTTGATAACCCACAAGTATAGGGGATCACAACAGTTTTCGAGGGTAGAGTATTCAACCCAAATTTATAGATTCAACACAAGGGGAGCCAAAGAATATTTGAAGGTATTAGCAGCTGAGTTGTCAATTCAACCATACCTCAAGATTAATTATCTGTAGCAAAGTGATCAGTAGTAAATTAGTATGATAGTTTTGATAATAGTAGCAGCAGCAAGGGTAACGGTAACAGTGATAACAGTAATTTTGTAGCAAGTGTAACAATGACGATAGCAATAGTAACTTAGCAAGAACAATATAAGATAAATTTGTAGGCATTGGATCGGTGACTTGTTGGATGATATTCATCATGAGACAGTTATAACCTAGGGCGATACGGCACTAGCTCCAATTCGTCAATATAATGTAGGCATGTATTCCGTAAATAGTCATACGTGCTTATGGAAAGAACTTGCATGACATCTTTTGTCCTACCCTCCCGTGGCAGCGGGGTCCATATTGGAAACTAAGGGATATTAAGGCCTCCTTTTAATAGAGAACTAGAACAAAGCATTAACACATAGTGAATACATGAACTCCTCAAACTACGGTCATCACCGGGAGTGGTCCCGACTATTGTCACTCCAGGGTTGCCGGATCATAACATGTAGTCGGTGACTATAACTTGCAAGATCGGATCTAGAATGTGACACCCCAAAATTTTGACCTTGTTTTATTAATTAAATTTTTTGCCAGGAAATTAAACTTTTCCATTTGTCTAGATTTACCCTTTTGATATTGTGGATTTTTACCTCAAGTGGAACTTTCCAAAAAGAAATTATTGGACTTGTATGCCCTCTCTATAAGAAACAATTCTTTATCAGTGGATTTATTTGCATAATTAATTTCCATGAGCTTTAATTCTTTTAAAATGATCTTTCATAAATTTGGAGCCCCTTTTTGCACTGCAACCTTTTGATAAATGCATTTAAAATTTTCACCAAAATTTGGGGATGTCATGTGAGGTTTCCACATCACTTTTATGCAAAAATATCTTTTGGTTTTTGGAGATTTTGGGCTCTACATCACCTTTTCAAAGCTGGTCCAGTAGGCATTTTTGCACTACAACCTATTTAAATATTTCTTTAAAAATTCTTCCAAGTGTTTGGAGATGTCAGTAGATGCATACATTTCAACTTCATGCAAAAACCCAGTGGTGATCTTTGAAAAATTTGAGTGAATCAACCTCTTTTTCATTCTGGTCCAGTTTGGTGATTTGTACTGCAACCCTATTTTATTTTGCTCTAGTGACCCTGAGCTTTTTCCTACTTATAGTCCTCCCTACCAAACCCTTAAGTCCAGGGGATTGGACCCATTGGAGTATTTTAAGTGCTTGCAATGATAGCCTTTAGTTTCTGCCCAAAACTGGTTTTCTCAAAAACTTGCACTAACAAATTCCTGTTTTTGCCAAACTAAACTTACCACCTTCTTGAGCTCCTAAAGAGACTAGGATCTGGAGAGTTTGGCCACCCCAAGAGTTGCCTAGATGCCCATGGCATTCTGTCGAACACCCTGTGTGCAGGAACAATTTTTGCATGTCTTCTAGTTTGCATTGTGGACTTGAGCCTCTGACCCATCCAGCATGTCCACTAACCTCCTAGCTATCCCTAACCCTGGCCTGCTAACTACCAGCCTCACCCAAGCTCTCTAGCACGCGCTGGCATTTCGTCGAACACCTGGTGTGCGTGCTCTGGGCGCGGCCAGAGCGCGCGTTTTGCACGTGCGTGCGCACGGGTCGCCGCGTCGCACCCCGGCCCTTGCTCGCCTGCAGAGCCGCGCCATGCACTCGCCCACTCACCAGAACCATCCAAGACTCCCTGGCGCCCTACAGCGCCGCCGTCAGAGCGCCCTTGGCGGCACGTCGACGTCGACAGCGGGCTCTGCCGTGGTCGGCGCCGCCCAAGCCACCCGCGCGCGCCAGCTGCCCCCTGGGAACAGCCCGAGCTTATCCGCAAGCCGTCGGCACGCGCTCGTCGCCGCCACGACGCCCTGCAGCTACAGAAACGGCGACTCGTCGTCGTTCTTATCCACCGCCGCGGAGCCAGCCCCGTCACGCTATAAAAGGGGACCCCGAGCCCCTCCGAGCACTCAGGCAACCCCAGGCCACCCCCATAGTACTCCCGCAACCAGCAATCGACGGAGAGGGGCCTTCATCCTCGTCTCCGGCCAGTTCGGCCGCCGCCGAGCTCTGGTGCAATACGTCGCAGCCAGGCCCTCCCCCGCCCATCCAACGCCACCAAGAGTCTCCCCATAGCCTTGCGGAGCTGCCTAGCGACTCAGCCTCGACCAAGGACCACCATAGCCCGAAGCTCACTCTGCTCCCGAACCCCCGTCCGCCGCGGAGCTCGCCGTCGGTGACCTCTTCCGTCCCCACCTGCCTAGCACCCACCGGGAGGACCGCCCCGGTCTGGCGGATCCATCCCTGCCCTCGGGGCCCCGTGGGGAGCTGCCGTTCGTCGACGGCGATCGCCGGAGGCCCGCCACCGTTCGGGCAGAGAAAGGAGGGAGAGGGAGACCAGTCAAACCTGACCAGTGGGCCCCCTGGACCCACTGTCAGTGACTCACGCGCCCGTCCTCTCTGGTTAAGTGATAGCGCAAAATCCCGAGTATGTCTTCTCTGCTTTGAAAGCGTATTCTCCCCCGAAGCGTTTTCTTTTCTGGTTTTATTTAAAAAACAGAAGTTTGACTAATCTTTGACTGGCTATAACTTTTAAAATAAAACTCCAAATGAGTTGATTCTTTTTCCTACCTCTCCCAAATTTCATCTAGTTTATCTTAAGATTTATTTCAAAAATATTTGAGACAACTTTTGTTACTGTGTTTGAAATATTTGTTATTTGGATATTTTTCAAAATAGGAAAAATGGAGAGAGAAGAAAGCTTTCAAAAAGTGCACCCCTTTGCATACTCTTGAAGGCAAGCATTTCTGAACTCTGGCATAATATTTTGTGTGGTGTTTTGATACGGTTACAACACCACTTTGACTTGGAGCATGCGTTATTTCTATGTATCGATTAAGTCACACACATGAGTGCATATTGGAAATGCTTTACTTTTAGAAATGGATATGCTGTGATAGTGATCATCCTCGTGAACTTTTCATACATACCGGCAGGAAGCCGGGAGAGTCGTGGTCTTGGGTAGACACGAGCTTGTCCCTAGTTCCTCGTCGGGACGAGTGTGTCCGGTATGGCATGATGAGTTTTGATGAGCGGTGATTCTGTTTGTAAATGGAAATATATTGGTTATGCTAATCATTGGAGAATACTTGGACCACCTGAGTCGGTCGTAAGTCCAGTCTTGTTCAGTGACTTCCACTACTTGTTTTGTACTACCACTTGTCCCTGCCGCGGGTAGGGTATGGTCCAGTAAGTTGTCAACCCCTTACCAAAGCACACACCGTACAGAGAGGCCATGGTGGAAGATACCGGAGGCCTCCGGTAGGCATGCCACCTGGTCCGGGGGCATGGGTGTTTCCGGTTGGGACCGAGAGGGGGGCACCCCTTAGAGCGCGCGTATATAAATTTGATCCCATGCTACGTCGAGGTTGTAGCCTCCCCACTTAGAGTTTGGCTTGACAGGTGTTGTGGGTGATTCCAGACACCGGTAGGTTAAGGTGGTGTGTGCAGGTCAGGCGTGTTTTCAATTAAAAGGCCGTAGGCGGGATTAGTCCCGATGGACTAAATAAATCCGTTACTCGTGGGAAAAGAGTACACCCTCTGCAGAGGTCATACCTTTTTTATAGCCATGGGTAAGGACTACAGACTGAGATGGATCTAGTAACGGTATTCGGATGGAGATACGGTTTGACTAGATCATAGTAACGGTATTCGGATGGAGATACGGTTTGACTAGATCATAGTACCGGTATTCGGATGGAGAACGGCTAAAATTAGAACACAGCGACGGTCTTCGGATGGAGAAATGGCTGAACTGGATATTGTTTGTGACTGTGGCACATATGGACTTTGATCATTATTATTGTGGACTAACCAGTTACTCTGTTTGAATTATTGAGTATCCCTGGGACGGTTCTACCTCCTGGATATTCACTGTGATTATTCTTTTATAAGCCCTTTATGTGGTGTCGCTCGGACGCCCGACTGCGGCATGTTCGTTATTTATTTATTCTTTTATAAGCCCTTTATGTGGTGTCGCTCAGACGCCCGACTGCGGCATGTTCGTTATTTATTTATCCTTTATAAGCCCTTTATGTGGTGTCGCTCAGACGCCCGACTGCGGCATGTCCGTTATTTATTTATCCTTTATAAGCCCTTTATGTGATGTCGCTCAGACGCCCGACTGCGGCATGTTCGTTATTTATTTATCCTTTATAAGCCCTTTATGTGGTGTCGCTCAGACGCCCGACTGCGGCATAGTTAATTTACTTGCACCCCTTTCGAGGAGTCATTTCGGACACTCGATCAACGCATTCTATTTCTACTCCCGTATTGCATGTTCATATTTTACCTGCATACGTGCATCACGGATGTTTGTTTACTTCATGGCAGACGTTATCATCATAAAATATTTCGGAGCATGATTAACCCTTGTTATATTATACCCGTGTTCTTAATGTTTGCGAGTACATTCAAAAGTACTCACTAGCCTGTCCCTGGCTATTTTCTTGGCCAGATTGCTTGCTTGGAGATAAGCATCGCGATGACAGCCCCGGAACCTACGCAATGACGATAGCAGCCTCGCGAAGATAGGAGTTATCCTGGTCAGCTGTTCTTGTGGGAAATGGAGTCCCATAGACGCAGATGAACCACAAACCGCTTCCGCCATCAACCACTAGAAACCAAGTGTTGTACTCCTAGGCCATAATGGTCTTGTACTACATATTTTGTACTTTGCTTGGAATTCTTGTATCAAGTTGGTGCCTCATCAGCTAACAGTAATCCTGGGGCTGGTGGGCACAAAGGCCGTTTTCTGGGAAATTAATGTCCCGAAAAACCGGTCGTGACATAGAACATGGATATAATTGTGATAACATAAACGGTTCAGATCTGAGTTCATGGCACCCGGGCCCAAAGTGACAAGCATTAAGCATAGAAAAGTCATAGCGACATCAATCTTAGAACATAGTGGATACTAGGGATCAAGCCCTAACAAAACTAACTCGATTACATGATGAATCTCATCCAACTCCTCACCGACCAGGGAGCCTACGAAGGAATTACTCACTCCCAGTGGGGAGCATCATGGAATTGGTGATGGAGAAGGGTTGGTGATGATGAAGAACGAAGATCCCCCTCTCCGGAGCCCCAAACAGACTCCAGATCTAGCCTCCCGATGAAGAACAAGAGGTGACGGCGGCTCTGTCTCGTGGATCCCGATAATTCTTTCTCCCTGGTTTTTTCTGGAAAAATAAGAATTTATAGCATTGGTTTCAGGGTCTACGGGGCCACCAGGTGAGGACTACCCACCTGGGCGTGCCAGGAGAGGTGGGCGCTCCCTGGTGGGTTGTGCCCACCCAGGTACCCCTCTCCGATAGGTCTTGGCTCCAGAAATTCTTATTTATTATATAAAAATTCCTCGCAAAGTTTCGTTCCATTCCGAGAACTTACATTTCTGCACAAAAACAACACCATGGTAGTTCTGCTGAAAACAGCGTCAGCCCGGGGTAAGTTTCATTCAAATCATGCAAATTAGAGTCCAAAACAAGAGGAAAAGCGTTAGGAAAAGTAGATACGTTGGAGACGTATCAGTAGCTGGGAAGACTTGGATGATGCCTTTCGAGACAACTTCCAAGGTACCTATGTCCGGCCCGTTGATGCCGATGACCTTAGCCATATAGTCCATCAACCCGGAGAGTCAGCCCGCAAACTCTGGACTAGGTTCTTAATTAAAAAGAACCAAATCGTTGACTGTCCGGACGCCGAAGCCCAGGCGGCCTTTAAACATAGCGTTCGTGACGAATGGCTCGCCCGACATCTCGGTCAGGAAAAGCCGAAGTCTATGGTAGCTCTTATCGCACTCATGACCCACTTCTGCGCGGGAAAGGATAGCTGGTTGGCTCATAGAAGCAACAGTACCAGCGACCCTGGCACCTCTGAAGTCAGGGACGGCAATGGCAGGCCACGACGCAACAAACATAAGCGTCGAAACAACAATGAAGAAACTGAAGACACATCGGTTAACGCCGGATTCAGTGGCTTTAAATCCGGTCAGCGGAAGAAGCCATTGAAAGGAAATAAAGATGGTCCATCTAATTTGGACAAAATACTCGATCGGCCTTGCCAGATTCAAGGCACCCCCGACAAGCCTGCAAATCACTCCAACAGAAACTATTGGGTTTTCAAACATGCCGGTAAGTTAAATACCGAACATAAGGGGAAAGGGCTGCCAAGCGAGGACGATGATGAGCCCCGCCCACCGAACACAGGGGGAGAAAATAAATTCCCCCCTGAGGTGAAAACAGTGAACATGATATATGTCACGCATATCCCCAAGAGGGAGCGCAAGCGCGCACTAAGGGACATCTACGCCGTAGAGCCTGTCGCCCCTAAATTCAACCCATGGTCGGCTTGTCCGATCACCTTCGATCGCAGGGACCACCCGACCAGTATCCATCATGGAGGTTCGGCAGCCCTGGTCCTCGATCCAATTATCGACGGATACCATCTCACTCGAGTCCTTATGGATGGCGGCATCAGTCTTAACTTGATCTATCAAGACACTGTCCGTAAAATGGGTATTGACCCGTCAAGAATAAAGCCTAGTAACACCACCTTTAAAGGAGTGATACCCGGTGTCGAGGCCCGCTTCACGGGCTCACTAACATTGGAATTAGTCTTCGGTTCATCGGACAACTTCCGAAGCGAAGACTTGATCTTCGACATCGTCCCCTTCCGTAGCGGTTATCACGCACTGCTCGGACGTACCGCCTTCGCCCGCTTCAATGCAGTCCCGCATTATGCTTACTTAAAGCTCAAAATGCCTGGACCCCGCGGCGTTATTACAATCAATGGAAACATGGAGCACTCTCTCCGTACTGAGGAGCACACCGCGGCCCTTGCAGCCGAAGTACAGAGTGGTCTCATCAAGCCGAATAACTCATCGACCATCAAGGCCCCGGACACCATTAAGTGAGTCCGGTCAACTCCACAGAATGACAGCTCTATGGATCCAGAGCTGGACTAGCAGTCTCGCCTCCATTGATCGCCCCACACAACCGCGGCATATGTACCGCGCATGCATAATTACGCACTCAAAATACCCTGCGCAACGACGGAGGCACACTGCGAACAAGGTCTATAGTGCGGCTTGACCCTATTTGGCCTTAACCTTTCTTTGTCGATCTCTTTTTTTCCTCTTCCATACCACAGGTGCATTAAAACCTAGCTATCCTATGGACGTGCAAGGGCTCTTTCCGGGCCCCTTTCGTATAAACGATCGTCGATTGCTCCTCTCAAAGGATGTTCACCAAGGCTAAAGCGGTGTAGACGTGCAGCAGGTGAAGGAAATATGCCCTAGAGGCAATAATAAAGTATTATTTATTTCCTTATATCATGATAAATGTTTATTATTCATGCTAGAATTGTATTAACCGGAAATATAATACATGTGTGAATACATAGACAAACAATGTGTCACTAGTATGCCTCTACTTGACTAGCTCGTTAATCAAAGATGGTTATGTTTCCTAGCCATAGACATGAGTTGTCATTTGATTAACGGGATCACCTCATTAGGAGAATGACGTGATTGACTTGACCCATTCCGTTAGCTTAGCACCCGATCGTTTAGTATGTTGCTATTGCTTTCTTCATGACTTATACATGTTCCTATGACTATGAGATTATGCAACTCCCGTTTACCGGAGGAACACTTTGTGTGCTACCAAACGTCACAACGTAAATGGGTGATTATAAAGGTGCTCTACAGGTGTCTCCAAAGGTACTTGTTGGGTTGGCGTATTTCGAGATTAGGATTTGTCACTCCGATTGTCGGAGAGGTATCTCTGGGCCCACTCAGTAATGCACATCACTATAAGCCTTGCAAGCATTGTGACTAATGAGTTAGTTGCGGGATGATGTATTACGGAACGAGTAAAGAGACTTGCCGGTAACGAGATTGAACTAGGTATCGAGATACCGACGATCGAATCTCGGGCAAGTAACATACCGATGACAAAGGGAACAACGTATGTTGTTATGCGGTCTGACCGATAAAGATCTTCGTAGAATATGTAGGAACCAATATGAGCATCCAGGTTCCGCTATTGGTTATTGACCGGAGAGGTGTCTCGGTCATGTCTACATAGTTCTCGAACCCGTAGGGTCCGCACGCTTAAAGTTACGATGACAGTTATATTATGAGTTTATATGTTTTGATGTACCGAAGGTTGTTCGGAGTCCCGGATGTGATCACGGACATGACGAGGAGTCTCGAAATGGTCGAGACATAAAGATTGATATATTGGACGACTATATTCGGACACCGGAAGTGTTCCGGAGAAGTTTCGGATAAAACCGGAGTGCCGGAGGGGTTACCGGAACCCCCCGGGGAAGTATTGGGCCTTAGTGGGCCTTGAGGGGAGAGAGAGGGCAGCAGCCAGGAGGTGGCGCGCCCCCTCCCATGAGGAGTCCGAATTGGACTAGGGGAGGGGGGCGCAGCCCCTCTTTCCCTCTCCCTCTCCCTCTCTTTCCTTCCCCCCTCTCTTCCTAGTTGGACTAGGAAAGGGGAGTCCTACTCCTACTAGGAGGAGGACTCCCCCCCTCTCCTTGGCGCGCCCAAAGGCAGCCGGCCTCCCCCTTGCTCCTTTATATACGGGGGCAGGGGGCACCTCTAGACACAATTGATATACGATATTTTAGCCGTGTGCGGTGCCCCCCTCCACCATATTACACCTCGATAATATCGTTGCGGAGCTTAGGCGAAGCCCTGCGTCGGTAGAACATCATCATCGTCACCACGCCGTCGTGCTGACGAAACTCTCCCTCAACACTCGGCTGGATCGGAGTTCGAGGGACGTCATCGAGCTGAACGTGTGCTGAACTCGGAGGTGCCGTGCGTTCGGTACTTGATCGGTCGGATCGTGAAGACGTACGACTACATCAACCGCGTTGTGATAACGCTTCCGCTTTCGGTCTACGAGGGTACGTGGACAACACTCTCCCCTCTCGTTGCTATGCATCACCATGATCTTGCGTGTGCGTAGGAATTTTTTTGAAATTACTACGTTCCCCAACAGTGGCATCCGAGCCTGGTTTTATGCGTTGATGCTATGCACGAGTAGAACACAAGTGAGTTGTGGGCGATATAAGTCATACTGCTTACCAGCATGTCATACTTTGGTTCAGCGGTATTGTGAGATGAAGCGGCCCGGACCGACATTACGCGTACGCTTACGCGAGACTGGTTTCACCGTTGCGAGCACTCGTTGCTTAAAGGTGACTGGCGGGTGTCTGTCTCTCTCACTTTAGTTGAACCGAGTGTGGCTACGCCCGGTCCTTGCGAAGGTTAAAACAGCACCAACTTGACAAACTATCGTTGTGGTTTTGATGCGTAGGTAAGAACGGTTCTTGCTAAGCCCGTAGCAGCCACGTAAAACTTGCAACAACAAAGTAGAGGACGTCTAACTTGTTTTTGCAGGGCATGTTGTGATGTGATATGGTCAAGACATGATGCTATATTTTATTGTATGAGATGATCATGTTTTGTAACCGAGTTATCGGCAACTGGCAGGAGCCATATGGTTGTCGCTTTATTGTATGCAATGCAATCGCCATGTAATTGTTTTACTTTATCACTAAGCGGTAGCGATAGTCGTAAAAGCAATAAGTTGGCGAGACGACAACGATACTACGATGGAGATCAAGGTGTCGCGCCGGTGACGATGGTGATCATGACGGTGCTTCGGAGATGGAGATCACAAGCACAAGATGATGATGGCCATATCATATCACTTATATTGATTGCATGTGATGTTAATCTTTTATGCATCTTATCTTGCTTTGATTGACGGTAGCATTATAAGATGATCTCTCACTAAAATTTCAAGATAAAAGTGTTCTCCCTGAGTATGCACCGTTGCAAAAGTTCTTCGTGCTGAGACACCACGTGATGATCGGGTGTGATAGGCTCTACGTTCAAATACAACGGGTGCAAAACAGTTGCACACGCGGAATACTCAGGTTAAACTTGACGAGCCTAGCATATGCAGATATGGCCTCGGGACACGGAGACCGAAAGGTCGAGCGTGAATCATATAGTAGATATGATCAACATAGTGATGTTCACCATTGAAACTACTCCATCTCACGTGATGATCGGACATGGTTTAGTTGATTTGGATCACGTAATCACTTAGATGATGAGAGGGATGTCTATCTAAGTGGGAGTTCTTAAGTAATATGATTAATTGAACTTGAATTTATCATGAACTTAGTACCTGATAGTATCTTGCTTGTCTATGTTAATTGTAGATAAATGGCCCGTGCTGTTGTTCCGTTGAATTTTAATGCGTTCCTTGAGAAAGCAAAGTTGAAAGATGATGGTAGCAATTACACGGACTGGGTCCGTAACTTGAGGATTATCCTCATTGCTGCACAGAAGAATTACGTCCTGGAAGCACCGCTAGGTGCCAGGCCTCCTGCAAGAGCAACACCAGAAGTTATGAACGTCTGGCAGAGCAAAGCTGATGACTACTCAATAGTTCAGTGTGCCATGCTTTACGGCTTAGAACCGGGTCTTCAACGACGTTTTGAACGTCATGGAGCATATGAGATGTTCCAGGAGTTGAAGTTAATATTTCAAGCAAATGCCCGGATTGAGAGATATGAAGTCTCCAATAAGTTCTATAGCTGCAAGATGGAAGAGAATAGTTCTGTCAGTGAGCATATACTCAAAATGTCTGGGTATAATAATCACTTGATTCAACTGGGAGTTAATCTTCCGGATGATAGCGTCATTGACAGAATTCTTCAATCACTGCCACCAAGCTACAAGAGCTTCGTGATGAACTATAACATGCAAGGGATGAATAAGACAATTCCCGAGCTCTTCGCAATGCTAAAGGCAGCGGAGGTAGAAATCAAAAAGGAGCATCAAGTGTTGATGGTCAGTAAAACCACTAGTTTCAAGAAAAAGGGCAAAGGGAAGAAGAAGGGGAACTTCAAGAAGAACAGCAAGCAAGTTGCTGTTCAGGAGAAGAAATCCAAGTCTGGACCTAAGCCTGAAACTGAGTGCTTCTACTGCAAGCAGACTGGTCACTGGAAGCGGAACTGCCCCAAGTATTTGGCGGATAAGAAGGATGGCAAGGTTAACAAAGGTATATGTGATATACATGTTATTGATGTGTACCTTACTAATGCTCGCAGTAGCACCTGGGTATTTGATACTGGTTCTGTTGCTAATATTTGCAACTCGAAACAGGGGCTACGGATTGAGCGAAGATTGGCTAAGGACGAGGTGACGATGCGCGTGGGAAATGGTTCCAAAGTCGATGTGATCGCCGTCGGCACGCTACCTCTACATCTACCTTCGGGATTAGTATTAGACCTAAATAATTGTTATTTGGTGACAGCGTTGAGCATGAACATTATATCTGGATCTTGTTTGATGCGAGACGGTTATTCATTTAAATCAGAGAATAATGGTTGTTCTATTTATATGAATAATATCTTTTATGGTCATGCACCCTTGAAGAGTGGTCTATTTTTAATGAATCTCGATAGTAGTGACACACATATTCATAATGTTGAAGCCAAAAGATGCAGAGTTGATAATGACAGTGCAACTTATTTGTGGCACTGCCGTTTAGGTCATATCGGTGTAAAGCGCATGAAGAAACTCCATACTGATGGACTTTTGGAATCACTTGATTATGAATCACTTGGTACTTGCGAACCGTGCCTCATGGGCAAGATGACTAAAACACCGTTCTCCGGAACTATGGAGAGAGCAACAGATTTATTGGAAATCATACATACAGATGTATGTGGTCCGATGAATATTGAGGCTCGTGGCGGATATCGTTATTTTCTCACCTTCACAGATGATTTGAGCAGATATGGGTATATCTACTTAATGAAACATAAGTCTGAAACATTTGAAAAGTTCAAAGAATTTCAGAGTGAAGTTGAAAATCATCGTAACAAGAAAATAAAGTTTCTACGATCAGATCGTGGAGGAGAATATTTGAGTTACGAGTTTGGCCTACATTTGAAACAATGCGGAATAGTTTCGCAACTCACGCCACCCGGAACACCACAGCGTAATGGTGTGTCCGAACGTCGTAATCGTACTTTATTAGATATGGTGCGATCTATGATGTCTCTTACTGATTTACCGCTATCGTTTTGGGGTTATGCTTTAGAGACGGCTGCATTCACTCTAAATAGGACACCATCGAAATCCGTTGAGACGACGCCTTATGAACTATGGTTTGGCAAGAAACCAAAGTTGTCGTATCTTAAAGTTTGGGGTTGCGATGCTTATGTGAAGAAACTTCAACCTGATAAGCTCGAACCTAAATCGGAGAAATGTGTCTTCATAGGATACCCAAAGGAGACTGTTGGGTACACCTTCTATCACAGATCCGAAGGCAAGATATTCGTTGCTAAGAATGGATCCTTTCTAGAGAAGGAGTTTCTCTCGAAAGAAGTGAGTGGGAGGAAAGTAGAACTTGATGAGGTAACTGTACCTGCTCCCTTATTGGAAAGTAGATCATCACAGAAATCAGTTTCTGCGACACCTACACCAATTAGTGAGGAAGTTAATGATAATGATCATGAAACTTCAGATCAAGTTATTACTGAACCTCGTAGGTCAACTAGATCAAGATCCGCACCAGAGTGGTACGGTAATCCTGTTCTGGAGGTTATGTTACTAGACCATGACGAACCTACGAACTATGAAGAAGCGATGGTGAGCCCAGATTCCGCAAAATGGCTTGAAGCCATGAAATCCGAGATGGGATCCATGTATGAGAACAAAGTATGGACTTTGGTTGACTTGCCCGATGGTCGGCAAGCCATTGAAAATAAATGGATCTTCAAGAAGAAGACTGACGCTGATGGTAATGTTACTGTCTATAAAGCTCGACTTGTTGCGAAAGGTTTTCGACAAGTTCAAGGGATTGACTACGATGAGACCTTCTCACCCGTAGCGATGCTTAAGTCTGTCCGAATCATGTTAGCAATTGCCGCATTTTATGATTATGAAATTTGGCAAATGGATGTCAAAACTGCATTCCTGAATGGATTTCTGGAAGAAGAGTTGTATATGATGCAACCGGAAGGTTTTGTCGATCCAAAGGGAGCTAACAAAGTGTGCAAGCTCCAGCGATCCATTTATGGACTGGTGCAAGCCTCTCGGAGTTGGAATAAACGCTTTGATAGTGTGATCAAAGCATTTGGTTTTATACAGACTTTTGGAGAAGCCTGTATTTACAAGAAAGTGAGTGGGAGCTCAGTAGCATTTCTGATATTATATGTGGATGACATATTGCTGATTGGAAATGATATAGAATTTCTGGATAGCATAAAGGGATACTTGAATAAGAGTTTTTCAATGAAAGACCTCGGTGAAGCTGCATATATATTAGGCATTAAGATCTATAGAGATAGATCAAGACGCTTAATTGGACTTTCACAAAGCACATACCTTGACAAAGTTTTGAAGAAGTTCAAAATGGATCAAGCAAAGAAAGGGTTCTTGCCTGTACTACAAGGTGTGAGATTGAGTAAGACTCAATGCCCGACCACTGCAGAAGATAGAGAGAAGATGAAAGATGTTCCCTATGCTTCAGCCATAGGCTCTATCATGTATGCAATGCTGTGTACCAGACCTGATGTGTGCCTTGCTATAAGTTTAGCAGGGAGGTACCAAAGTAATCCAGGAGTGGATCACTGGACAGCGGTCAAGAACATCCTGAAATACCTGAAAAGGACTAAGGATATGTTTCTCGTTTATGGAGGTGACAAAGAGCTCATCGTAAGTGGTTACGTTGATGCAAGCTTTGACACTGATCCGGACGATTCTAAATCGCAAACCGGATACGTATTTACATTGAACGGTGGAGCTGTCAGTTGGTGCAGTTCTAAGCAAAGTGTCGTGGCGGGATCTACGTGTGAAGCGGAGTACATAGCTGCTTCGGAAGCAGCAAATGAAGGAGTCTGGATGAAGGAGTTCATATCCGATCTAGGTGTCATACCTAGTGCATCGGGACCAATGAAAATCTTTTGTGACAATACTGGTGCAATTGCCTTAGCAAAGGAATCCAGATTTCACAAGAGAACCAAGCACATCAAAAGACGCTTCAATTCCATCCGGGATTTAGTCCAGGTGGGAGACATAGAAATTTGCAAGATACATACGGATCTGAATGTTGCAGACCCGTTGACTAAGCCTCTTCCACGAGCAAAACATGATCAGCACCAAGACTCCATGGGTGTAAGAATCATTACTGTGTAATCTAGATTATTGACTCTAGTGCAAGTGGGAGACTGAAGGAAATATGCCCTAGAGGCAATAATAAAGTATTATTTATTTCCTTATATCATGATAAATGTTTATTATTCATGCTAGAATTGTATTAACCGGAAACATAATACATGTGTGAATACATAGACAAACAGTGTGTCACTAGTATGCCTCTACTTGACTAGCTCGTTAATCAAAGATGGTTATGTTTCCTAGCCATAGACATGAGTTGTCATTTGATTAACGGGATCACCTCATTAGGAGAATGACGTGATTGACTTGACCCATTCCGTTAGCTTAGCACCCGATCGTTTAGTATGTTGCTATTGCTTTCTTCATGACTTATACATGTTCCTATGACTATGAGATTATGCAACTCCCGTTTACCGGAGGAACACTTTGTGTGCTACCAAACGTCACAACGTAAATGGGTGATTATAAAGGTGCTCTACAGGTGTCTCCAAAGGTACTTGTTGGGTTGGCGTATTTCGAGATTAGGATTTGTCACTCCGATTGTCGGAGAGGTATCTCTGGGCCCACTCAGTAATGCACATCACTATAAGCCTTGCAAGCATTGTGACTAATGAGTTAGTTGCGGGATGATGTATTACGGAACGAGTAAAGAGACTTGCCGGTAACGAGATTGAACTAGGTATCGAGATACCGACGATCGAATCTCGGGCAAGTAACATACCGATGACAAAGGGAACAACGTATGTTGTTATGCGGTCTGACCGATAAAGATCTTCGTAGAATATGTGGGAACCAATATGAGCATCCAGGTTCCGCTATTGGTTATTGACCGGAGAGGTGTCTCGGTCATGTCTACATAGTTCTCGAACCCGTAGGGTCCGCACGCTTAAAGTTACGATGACAGTTATATTATGAGTTTATATGTTTTGATGTACCGAAGGTTGTTCGGAGTCCCGGATGTGATCACGGACATGACGAGGAGTCTCGAAATGGTCGAGACATAAAGATTGATATATTGGACGACTATATTCGGACACCGGAAGTGTTCCGGAGAAGTTTCGGATAAAACCGGAGTGCCGGAGGGGTTACCGGAACCCCCCGGGGAAGTATTGGGCCTTAGTGGGCCTTGAGGGGAGAGAGAGGGCAGCAGCCAGGAGGTGGCGCGCCCCCTCCCATGAGGAGTCCGAATTGGACTAGGGGAGGGGGGCGCAGCCCCTCTTTCCCTCTCCCTCTCCCTCTCTTTCCTTCCCCCCTCTCTTCCTAGTTGGACTAGGAAAGGGGAGTCCTACTCCTACTAGGAGGAGGACTCCCCCCCTCTCCTTGGCGCGCCCAAAGGCAGCCGGCCTCCCCCTTGCTCCTTTATATACGGGGGCAGGGGGCACCTCTACACACAATTGATATACGATATTTTAGCCGTGTGCGGTGCCCCCCTCCACCATATTACACCTCGATAATATCGTTGCGGAGCTTAGGCGAAGCCCTGCGTCGGTGGAACATCATCATCGTCACCACGCCGTCGTGCTGACGAAACTCTCCCTCAACACTCGGCTGGATCGGAGTTCGAGGGACGTCATCGAGCTGAACGTGTGCTGAACTCGGAGGTGCCGTGCGTTCGGTACTTGATCGGTCGGATCGTGAAGACGTACGACTACATCAACCGCGTTGTGATAAACGCTTCCGCTTTCGGCCTACGAGGGTACGTGGACAACACTCTCCCCTCTCGTTGCTATGCATCACCATGATCTTGCGTGTGCGTAGGATTTTTTTTTGAAATTACTACATTCCCCAACAGCAGGTTGACCAAGGGATCTTCAAGACTACCTTTTCTTCTTTAGGACCTGTATACAGCTTTCCCTTGTTTACAAATTCTCGGCATGTAAAATAG
Organism: Triticum aestivum; assembly: GCF_018294505.1. Lineage (NCBI taxonomy): Eukaryota > Viridiplantae > Streptophyta > Magnoliopsida > Poales > Poaceae > Triticum > Triticum aestivum. The sequence continues at coordinate 162,082,964 of NC_057799.1, read as the reverse complement.
CCTTGATGCTTATGGCATTATCTGTAAGGGCACGTTTTGACGTATCAATCAGATTGAAATGGAAACAGCTTTTCACCAACTCCTATTCGGTATTGGTTTATTTCATAATCTATATTCCCTCTTCGCGTCAGATTGACATATACACTTCGGTATGACTTAAAATGCCAGGTGCTCTATTCGGCCACATATATTTAAAAAAAAAGTCCGAACACTTTTCTAGTACACTTCGGCGTCCCGAATATTGCATTATATGCATCAGCTCCGAATCATGTCTTTGGTCAATAGTTGGGTTGCCCGGCTCCTGTGGTTACTACCTTATGTTCCACTTGTTCGGCTAGGGTAGTAAAGGGAGAACTACTGCGATTGTACTTTTGGTTCGTTCGGTCAAACACCTCGGTAGATAAAGCCGAAAACTGACTGTCATGATACGGCGAGAGCCGGTCAGCGATTCGGCGACTTACTATAAATCTTTTGCGATTTATTCCGTATTATACGAAGGACTGGCCTCCGGCCAGTCGTGCGCCCAAGGCATCCCAGTTCGGATAGCCGCATACGCACCAGGACTAGTACTTAGCCCCACCGTCAAACTTCTATGGCTAAGTGACAGTAATAAAGCCGCATAGTCTGATTGCCTGGTTCGCTGCGCAGACACCTCCTTCACGGACCAAGACGTTAGGTCAAGTGTGATCGTGTGCTACTCCGAACACCCCCGTAGCATCTACGTGGGGGCTGAAGCCGACGACTGGCAAACTCTCACGATTAATAAAATGGTCGCACAGAAGGAAAATAATTTCAAATAAAGGCATAAATATATTACAAAGCCTTGGTTCTTAAAACAACGTCTGGGCAGCTCGGATACATTCACTTAAACATGATATCCTTTGAGCATTGATCCTCTACTAATCGGGAACCCTCCAGGAAGTCCTCAAAATACCGCTCCGGCTTGCGGTGGTCCTTGCCTTTGGGTGGGCCCTCGATCACCACGACGGCGGCCTTCACCTTCGCCCAGTGCATCTTGAGACGGGCAAAGGCCATCCGCGCACCTTCTATGCACGTCGAGCGCTTGACAGCTTTAACTCTGGGCAGTGCATCGACGAGTCGCTTCACCAAGCCGAAGTAGCTGCTAGGAATGGGTTCGGTTGGCCACAGCCGGACTATGACGTCCCTCATGGCCAACCCGGGCATCCTATGCAGCTCCGCAAGTTGCTTCATCTGGTTGTTCAAAAGCAGTGGGCGTTCCGGTGCCAGAAACTGCGACCAGAAGAGCTTCTCCGTTGAACTCCCCTCCTGGGCTCTGAAGAATTGCGCCGCGTCGGTGGCACTCCTCGGAAGATCCGCAAAGGCGTCTGGAGAACTCCATAGGTGAGTGAGCAAGGCATATCTCTGACCCCCAAATATACTCTGTAAGAGAAAGGGCTTACTAGCTGCTATCTGTTCGGCCTGCCGAATCTCCTCCCGAGCACCCCGGACCTTGGTCTATGCTTCTTTGGCCTCCTGAAGGGCCTTGGTGAGATCAGCCGCTTGGGACGAATTCTTCTCCTCCAAGGCCTCGCACTTGCCGGCGGTATCCTTGAGCTCTTGCTCCACCTCGGTCGCCCTCTCCTCGTACTGACGGTGAGCGACCTGTTCGGCCTTTAAATCCACAGCCGCTTTATCAGCGGCCGCTTTGCTCGCCTTCTCCTGCTCCTAGGCCTTGGCAAGGGCACTCTTGAGGGTCTCGACCTCGGCCGCGCTGCCTGCAATCATGAACATAGCAGCGCATGAGCTTAATCTCAGAATTTGCATATCAATTCAGGCATGTATGAGATCTTTTAAGTATACCTTGTGCTTCATCAAACCGCTTTGTTCATGCGGTCGATATCATCGTCAGCCAGCTGCAGCTTCCGCTTGAGTTCGAAAACTTCAGCGGCCTGGGCGGTCGCTGCCAGCAGAGAAGCCTGTTATACAATAGACAAGTACGTCACCTCGTGCGATTATTACTTGATCCTCTGTTTGGCCTTTTTCAAAACCGAACAGAGTCTCAGGGGCTAACTATCTATATACAGGCATATTTTTTCATATGAAAAGCGGCTAAGAATATTATGTCGCATACCTCGAAGCCTCTTATCAGGCTGGTGAAGGCTTCGTTCAGCCCGCTCTTTGCGGACTGAACCTTCTCAACCACCGCACCCATCAGGGTGCGGTGCTCCTCCATGATGGAAGCACGTCGCAGTGCCTCCACCAGAGTGTTTGGCGCCTCCAGATTAGTAGAGGTCGCCGTCGGAGTTGGCGCTCCCCCCTCCTTCGAAGGGGGTTGCTCGCTCGATTCCGGAGCCATATGGGTCTCCGGAATAGTGTTCGGCTGGGGGCCGGACTGGTCAAAGCCCCCGCCGTCGGTCTCCATGGGGGTTGCGCCCCCCATGTTCTCGCCAGCCGAGGCCTCACCCTCAGGCGCCGTGTTCGCAGCCTCCCTCACCTCTCCATGGCCCGGAGAGGCTCTTCGGGACAACACCTCGGTGTCATCCGCGATGGTTGGCGGAGAGGCTTGCGGAGGTGTCTCGCTCTCCACCATCCCTGGTGCTAGAGAATTCCCCTCAGATAGCGATGGTTGGGGGAGGTCGCGGGCCGGACTGAAACACACAACATAATATGTTATATTACAATCTTAAAAGACCGTATATCTATAAAGTATCCTTTGTCACTTACGATGTGGCCAGGGGCTTGTCCCTGGGGCGCCTCTTGGGGTTATGTTCGGCATCCGTGTCCGAACCGTCCGAGAGGGTTATCTTCTCCCTCTTGGACGCCCCCTCCTCCGGGTCTGCGGAGGCTGCCCTCTTCTTTTTCTTCCCCTTGAGGGGAGAGTCGCTTTCTGCCTCCTCCTCCTCTTCGTCTTCATCTCCCTCGTGGGAGGAGGGGACTTCAGTTTCTCCGGACACTGCGTTCGAAGTACCTTTACGACGGAGGCCGCCCTTGGCCTCCTTGCCCTTCTTCTTTGCCTTCTTCTCTGAGGCCTGATACGGTGCCGGAACCAGCATCCTCATTAGCAGAGGAGTGGTTGGGTCTTCAGGTAGCGGAGCCGGACACTTGATCCGCTCCGCCTTCGCTATCCAGCCCTGAATGAGGAATAGAAAACTCAGTATACCCTTTGATTTATAACCGAAATTATGTTCGGAAACAAAATACTTACCGGAGTGGCCGGATTTGCGCTGTCGAGGCCGATGTCTTCGGTCTTCTTCGGCCACGTCTTTTGCGCCTTGAAGAGCAGCTTCCAGATCTCTTCGTGCGTTGTGCCGAAGAAGTGCTGCAGGGTCCGGGGACCTTCCGGATTGAACTCCCACATATGGGGTGGCCGGCATTGGCAGCGGAGTATCCGACGGAAGAGCGTCACCTGAACCACGTTAGTGAGACTGGTGTTCTTGCCTATCATATTTTTGATGTGCTTTTGCAGCATCATCACTTCATCGGTCGACCCCCAATCCAGACCCTTGTTGGTCCACGACGCGAGCCGCATAGGGGGCCCAGATCTGAATTCAGGAGTGGCCGCCCATCTGGCGCCGCGGGGTTCGGTGATGTAGAACCGCTCCTGTTGCCATACCTTTACGGTCTCCACGAAGGCCCCTTTAGGCCAAGTGGTGTTGGGGATGTTGCTCACCATGGCGCCGCCGCAGTCTGCATGCTGCCCGTCAAACACCTTTGGCTTCACATTGAAGACTTTTAGCCAGAGGCCGAAGTGTGGGGGATACAGAGTAGCGCCTCGCACATGACGATAAACTCCGAGATGTGGAGGAAAGAATTCCGGGCTAGATTGTGGAAATCTAGCCCGTAGTAGAATATGAGGCCACGGAGAAAGGGGTGGAGGGGAAACCCTAGCCCGCGGAGGAAGTGGGGGATGAACACAACCCTTTCGCCGGGCTCCGGAGTGGGGAGGACTTGCTTCTTGGTAGGGAGCCTGTGCGCGACGTCCGCAGTCAGGTACCCCGCCTCCCGGAGCTCCTTGACGTCCTTCTCCGTGATGGAGGAGGCCACCCATTTGCCCTGTGAGCCGGATCCGGACATGGCTGGAGAGGTTGGTGGCGGTGGGAAAGATTGAAGCTTGGGCGCTAGAGCTCGAAGATGGGAAAGTAGAGGAAGGAAGAAGGCGTGGGTTAAAAAGATGGATCTTTATCCACTTACATAGGCAGTGAATATCAAGCACCCCCCCCCCCTCAAGCCTTAAAACTCGCCTGTCCCCAAGGGGGCGTGCGAATTGCACAGTTGGATTACCCAAATATGTATTGATGAGGATCCCGCAATAAGCGGACACGATATCTGTTTTGACAAGACGTGGCAGTGGAGGCCACGCCTCGAAACGCGAGGCGGGAGTCCAAAAACGGTTCAAAATGATAAAGAGGACAGACGTGACGTTTCGCCGAAAGGGTTGATAGTTGACAAACCTTATTTTGATTAAGTATTTTTGCCTTCGTGGTTGAGGGTTGTGACTGGTATACAGAGCCGGATACAGTTCTTTTATTAAGAAGATTGCTTTGAAGTATTCGAAGGAGGAACCCGCCTTGCAATGTTGAAGACAATCTGCGCGCCGAACACATCGTCATTGTAGACTGGTTCAGGGGCTACTAAGGGAGTCCTGGATTAAGGGGTCCTCGGGTGTCCGGGCTATGTAACATGGGCCGGACTGATGGGCCGTGAATATACAAGGTAGAAGACCTTTCCCCGTGTCCGGATGGGACTCTCCTTTGCGTGGATGTCAAGATTGGCGTCTGGATGTGTAGTTTCCTTCCTCTGTAAACAGACTCTGTACAACCCTAGGCCCCTCCGGTGTCTATATAAACCGGACGGTTTAGTCCGTAGAGGCTATCAGAATTCACATAGGCTAGACATCTAGGGTTTAGCAATTACGATCTCGAGGTAGATCAACTCTTGTAACCCATATACTCATCAAAGTCAATCAAGCAGGAAGTAGGGTATTACCTCCATTAAGAGGGCCCGGACATGGGTAAACATCGTGTCCCCTTTGTCTCCTATTACCTTCGATCCTCAGATGCACAGTTCGGGACCCCTACCCGAGATCGGCCGGTTTTGACACCAACACTCCCCCCTTCCATAAGTGTCGGAGGGGAAGGAAAGAGAGGGGAAGGGGAAGGAAAGAGAGGGGAAGGGGAAGGAAATGGGGAGGCCGAATCCTCCCCTTTCCTTCTCCCTTCCCTCCTTTACTTCCCCCCTTATTTTGGCCTATAGGGGGCGCACCTGCCCCTTAGGGGCTGGTCTGTCCCTCTCTTAGCCCATTAGGCCCATATAGTTTGCCCGGGGTTGCCCGGAACCCCTTCCGGTGACCCGATACGTACCCGGTACCCCCGGAACACTTCCGGTGTCCGAATACTATCGCCCTATATATGAATCTTTACTTCTCGACCATTTCGAGACTCCTCGTCATGTCCGTGATCTCATCCGGGACTCCGAACAACATTCGGTCACCAAATCACATAACTCATATAATACAATATCGTCATCGAACTTTAAGCGTGCGGACCCTATGGGTTCGAGAACTATGTAGACATGACCGAGACACCTCTCCGGTCAATAACCAACAATGGAACCTAGATGCTCATATTGGTTCCTACATATTCTACCAAGATCTTTATCGGTCGTACCGCAATGACAAATTCCCTTTGTCATCGGTATGTTACTTTACTCGTTCTGTAATACATCATCCCACAACTAACTCATTAGTCACATTGCTTGCAAGGCTTATTATGATGTGCATTACCGAGAGGGCCCAGAGATACCTCTCCGATACTCGGAGTGACAAATTCTAATCTCGATCTATGCCAACCCAACAAACACCTTCGGAGATACCTGTAGAGCATCTTTATAATCACCCAGTTACGTTGTGACGTTTGATAGCACACAAGGTATTCCTCCGGTATCCGGGAGTTGCATAATCTCATAGTCAAAGGAATATGTATATGCCATGAAGAAAGCAATAGCAATAAAACTTAACGATCATTGTGCTAAGCTAACGGATGGGTCTTGTCCATCACATGATTCTCCTAATGATGTGATCCCGTTCATCAAATGACAACACATGTCTATGGTTAGGAAACTTAACCATCTTTGATTAACGAGCTAGTCTAGTAGAGGCTTACTAGGGACACTGTGTTTTGTCTATGTATCCAGACATGTATCAAGTTTCTGGTTAATACAATTCTAGCATGAATAATAAACATTTATCATGATATAAGGAAATATAAATAACAACTTTATTATTGCCTCTAGGGCATATTTCCTTCATGTTCCCACCCATGGGCGATCACAGACTAGGTCACGAGTTCTCGCTGGTGACGCTAGTTTGACTGTCGACATAAATCGAGGCTCGCACCCCGTCGAATTGGCATCGTCCCCCATATCCCATCATACACAACGGGTGGCTACTGTGGCAACATCAACAAGGGGTTTACATCTGCAGGCCTATGCGGGCGACACCATTGCTACCTTTCTTGTTTTCACTCTCTCCTCCGAAGATGCGGCGACGACGAAGCGAGTGGTGGCGGATCCAATTTATAAGTATTTTCTTGTGGGATAAGATGTACTTCTAATTTTTCTTAGGGTCTTTTCATAAAGCGAGGACACGGTCCTAGATCATGGTATTTCTTTTGTACTTGTTTTCCTTAATCAATACTTCCTTCGTCTAGCACTAGATACATCCATTTGAGTGTTAAGTAATTCCGGATGGAGGGAGTATAATCCAGCGTTCATCTCAACATCCAACATCGTCTCTGATACATTTATCTGCTCGTGTTTAGCTATTTAATTGTCCCGGCGCGTTGTTGGGTAGACACTAAAAGAGATGTATTTGTGAAATATTATTTTTGCACCTCAAAATAATTTGTGTTAAGTTAGCAACCTAGCGGTTTTGAGGCATTTTGACAAACATGTGTGGCATGCATGACTTGGTGAGGATGGATACAACTAGTGACGGGGCTTAGTGGGTTGGGGTGGGGGGAGGGTGAGCAGGAGTCATGGCCCCTTCCAAGATTGAAAATCAAAATTTCCATGTAAAACAACCAACAATTTGCGCCCCCCCCCCCCAAAACACCCATTTCATTGATTCCCACCTCCGTCGCCGCCATGGCAAGTTTAGATTTTTTTTACGGTGTGTTTTGACATGAAACTAACATACACTATTTGCCATGACTATTTGGAGTTCTATTCACACGCCAATTAACACTTGCCATGGCAAGATTAGATGATTTTTACGGTGTGTTTTGACATGAAACTAAAATACACTTTTTTGCCGTGGCAATTTTAAGATGTGTTTTTGCCATAGCAATTTGTAGTTCTATTCACACGCCAATGAATACTTGCCATGGCAAATTTTAAGATATGTTGGCAGGTTTTTTTTACAGTGTGTTTTCACATGAAAGTAAAAAAAACACTTGTTTACCGTGGCAATTTAAGATGTGTTTTGCCATGGAAATTTGGAGTTATATTTGCATGCCAATTTAACACTTGCCAGGGCAAATTTTAAGATATGTTACTATGGCAAGTTTAGATGTTTTTAACGGTGTGTTTTGACATGAAACCAAAATATATATTTTGCCATGGCAATTTAAGATGCGTTTTTGCCATGGCAAATTAAGTTGTTTTTATCGGGCAAGTTATAAGTCTTTCACACGCCATATAACACTTGCCATGGCAACTTTAGGATGTGTTGCCATGGCAAGTTCAAAGGTTTTTTTTCCACATTCCAATTAAAAGACCATGACATTTTTTGCCCAATGCAAATTTTCTTTCCTAACCATGGCAAATTTATTTCTATGACCATGGCATTTTTATTGTTCGAACCATGGCAACATTTTTTTGTTAATCATGGCAACTTTATTGTTTGCACCATGGCATATTTCTTTTTCAACCAGGGAAATTATTTCTTTTTGTTTGGACCATGGATACTTCTTTTATTTCAGACCATGGCAAAATTATAGCATGGACCATGGCAAATTATTTCTATGACCACGGAATTTTTATTGTTTCAACCATGGTAAATTCAAATTTCATACATGTCAAAAAAATTATGAACTGTGGCAACTGTATTGTTTGCACCATGGTAGATTTCTTTTTCAACCATGGCAATTATTTTCCTTTTGTTTGGACCATGGCTATTTTTTGTATTTTTTAGACCATAGCAAAATTATATATGTACCATGGCAAATTTACTTCCTGCGACCATGGCACTTTTATTGTTTGAACCATGGCAACTATAATAAATTCTGTTTGTTTGTACATTATTTTTGAAACACGACAAATTTGTTGAATAAAGCATGGTAATTTCTTTTTGTATACCACGGCAATTTACATGGACATCACATGCCAAATATTTTTTCATCAAGTTCTGATACATTTGAACATGATGGCAGTTTTTACATAGTCTCATGGGTTTTTTTTAGAAAAATTGTAATAAAAATCAAGTCCAAATTCCAGGTTTAATAAGGCCTGAAAGTAGCCAAGAGGAAATTGGGCCTTTATATGTCTTTTTTTTGGATTAACGATGGCGTTTGGTTGACGGGAGGCCCATTTAAAAAGGCCCGTGGTGCCATAGGGTTCGCGCTGGGGGGTCTCTCCCACGGGAGCTCCTATATGGCGCGTGACGCGCTGGCGAACATGCCAGCGCGCACCCGTCCGCTCCCGTGTGCCCCTAGTGGGCAGGCCCACAGCCCCAGTTTTCTTTAATTTGTTGTTTTTTACTATTTTGCTTTCTGTTTTTCTTCAAGATAATTCATAATTTAGAAAAGTGAATTTTGTAAAAACAAATGTTCTTGATTTCAAAATAATGATTTTTTTCAATTTTAATGAAAATTTATTTATTTTTACGAACAAATTCATATGAGAATCTTTCTAATAGTGATGAACATTTTTATATATTTGATGAACAAAATTTGAATACGTTGGACATTTTTTAAACTTTATGAACAAAAATTCTATTTAAGAATATATTTTTTAAAACGGATTAACAAAGTTTGAATTCATTGAACAAATTTTGAAATCGATGATGAACAATTTTTGAATTTGGTGGACAATTTTTGAAATTGATGAACAAATTTCGAATTTGATGAACATTTTTTAATTCGATGAACAAATTTGGAATTTTGACGAACATTTTTTCAATCCGATGAATAAAAAATGAATTTTATGAACATTTTTACACATTGATGAACATTTTTTGAATTTTATACAAAAAATGTTCACAAATTTTGTAAGAAAAGACAAAAAGAAAACGAACAAATTTTGAAATCAAAAAACAAATTCTACATTTGGGGAACAAATTTTCAAATTGATGAACAATTTTTAATTTGGTGAACATTTTTTTAATTCGATGAGAAAATTTTGAATTTTGATGAACATTTTTTCAATCCTATGAATAAAAAAGGAATTTTATGAACATTTTTTGAATCGTTGAGCATTTTTACACATTGCGAACATTTTTTGAATATGATACAAAAAAAATGTGCACAAATTTGGAAAGAAAAGGAAAAAAGAAAAAGAAAGCGAAAAGGGGAAACAGGAAGGAAAAAGGAAAAAGGAAAAGGAAAAAGAGAGCTAAGGAAAAACAAAAAATAAATAAATGGGATATGGGCCAGCCCATACGAGCGCTCAACGCGCCAGTGGGGGTGCGCGCCTGGTCGCTCGGGGCGCCCTATGCGCGATATAGGAACCCGCCTCTCCCACCAAACTCGTTCGGGATGGGAGTCTTGCAGACCAAACGGGCGTGAGTTATCATGGTCCTAAATCAATTATGTTTACCTGTCAAAAACCTTTTGCTTTTCGCAGATGACAGCCTGCTGCTTTTTAAGTCAGGAAATGAGGGGGCAGTAGCGGCATTAAACCTACTGGAAACGTACTGTTTGGCATGGGGACAGAGGATAAATCATGACAAGTCATCGATCTTTTTCAGCAGAGGATGCCCGCAAGCGGTAAGAGATGATATGAAGAATGTTCTAAATGTGCGTAACGAATCCCTCAGTGACAGGTATCTGCGAATGCCAACAGAGGCTGGACACTCGAAGAACGGGACCTTCAAATATTTGAGGGATCGAGTTTGGGAAAAGGTGAGAGGTTGGATGGAAAAACTCTTATCTTGTGCAGGGAAAGAGGTACTGATCAAGGTAGTTGCCCAAGCAATACCAGTATACTCGACGGCATGCTTTCGTCTTCCTCCAGGACTGTGTGAAAGTGTTACTTCGCTAATCAGACAATTCTGGTGGGGAAGCAAACAAGGAAAATGGAAGCCCAGTTGGATGGCATGGGATGTGATGACCTTACCAAAGCACCTCAGAGGCCTTGGCTTTCGGGATATGGAGATCTTTAATTTGGCCCTCCTAGCTCGGCAGTCCTGGCGCATGTTGCAAAACCCCCTGTCTCTGAGCGCGAGGATCTTGAAAGCAGCCTATCATCCAAACACAGATTTTTTTGGTGCAACTTTGGGATCACACCCCTCACAGATATGGCGAGCTATCTTAGACGGCCGAGACATCATGGTGCAGGGGCTGGTGCGCGGAATCGGAGACGGTGAAACAACAAAAATATGGGAGGATAACTCGATGCCGAGACCAAGTATGAAAAGGCCGATCGCCTCTCTAGTCCCTGATCCACCGACGAGAGTGGCCGAGTTGATAGACCATACTTCATCATCCTGGAACGAGAACTTGGTCCGGTCGGTGTTCATACCGATAGATGCTGCAGTCATATTACAAATACCTCTTTGCACACGACAAACGGATGATTTTTGGGCCTGGTCCGAGGAACGTAAGGGCAACTTTTCTGTGCGATCAGCGTATCGGATGCTTCAGCAAACAAAGCTTAGTAGGGAGGCATGGTTGTATGAACAGGGGGCCTCTTCCGACTCCCTGGGTATAGACCAAGGTTGGTCCGAGCTGTGGCGGATCAGAGTTCCTTCAAAGCTGAAAATTTTCTTATGGAGGCTCGCCAAACACACTATCCCCACAGCCGCACTCCTTCATCACTGGAACATGTCAACTTCCAGAGCTTGCTGTCTTTGCGGGGCTGACGACACTTGGCGCCATGCTCTAGTGGACTGCTCGGTTTCAAGGAGCACTTGGGCACTTTCGTCAGAAGCTGTCCTCGACAAACTGAGCACATGCAGAGAGGAAAATGCAAAGAGATGGCTGTTTGGTATGCACGAAGCTTTGAACCAAGAGGATTTCCTTGTTTTTGTTGTCACCTTATGGGCGCTGTGGAGTGCATGCAGAAAGGCCATGTATGAGGACATCTTCCAAACACCCTTCGCCATCAACGGCTTTGTCAAATCCTACATTGGAGAGCTAAAAGCACTCCAGGAGCCAGGTGCAGTCGGAAACAGGGCGCTACAACGGGGTCCAAATCACTGGATCGCACCGCCTGTGGGGCTGGTAAAAATCAATGTAGATGCCGCGGTTGGACGATCGCATGGTGCAGTTGGAGCAATATGTAGAAACCGAGATGGAGTTTTCTTAGGAGCTTCGGCGGTGGTGTTTTCCAATCTATCAGACCCAGGCACCCTTGAGACACTCGCTCTCAGGGAGGCACTGGCGTTAGCAGATGATCTCTACGTCAGGAGGATTCATGTTGCTTCGGATTGCAAGGTGGCCGTCGACGATATCCAACAGCAATACAAAGGGAGCTACGGTGCAATTGTGCATGAAATCATACAACATGAGAGTGCTTTTTAATACTTGTAATATCGTTCATGAATTTAAGAGCTCGAATATCGAGGCTCACAAACTTGCAAAGTATGCTTTATCTCTTGGAGTTGGCCGCCATGCTTGGTTAGGCCAGCCCAACGATCTTGATTTCGTCCCTGTAAACATTGTGACGACCTAATAAAGCTTTGCAGTTTGTCTAAAAAAAACCTGTCAAAAACCTGGTACATAGAAACCTTGTCGTGAACCCTAAAAAAAAACCTTGTCGTGTCGTACGTCACACAATAGTTACAATTTGAGTATGTACGCGTATTTTTGTTTTCTATTTTGCGAAGAGCATGTACACGTCACACACTGCTTACTACTTCCCCCGTCCCAAAATGTACCGTCAAAAAAGTCTTACATTTTGGGACGGAGGGAGTAGCAACCAGGCATTTTACGAGGCGTTAGCAAGTATAGCTTTCTTAGAAGAAAGGCCAGCGAGTGTACGTATTAACTGTGCATGCGAGTATTTTTCTTCTTTTTGATTTTTTAGGGCATTTTTTCTTTTCGATGATGATATCTTATGGAGTATGTGCGACGGACTGACGGGAAGGGGCAGAATGATAGAAGCCCACGAGGCTCTCTGTTAACTTTGGGCCGACTTCAGGTCCTCTGGTGCGCCAACAGACACGGGCGTGAGTTATCAGGCTGCCTAAAGTCCCACCTCGCGCAGCGAGCCAACAAACAATCGGCTTATAAGCAAGAGGTAATAGCACCCCAGGTCTATGTACTTGCACAATATGTGATGGTTTAGTCCTTGTAGTTGCAAAAATGAATTATTTCATTCTGAACTTGTCATGGAGGTGCAAGTTTAGTCCTAGGCTAATCACAGCCCGGCAAGTAGATGCCAAGTGGACTAGCAGGTCAGCGCGCAGCATTTTGCAGTTAGGCCCCTGCCTTCTTTCCTTATCAACCCGCAGTGCACCACCAAGTGGCACCTGTGTTGGTATATTCTTTGGAATATTCTTTCGAAACCTGTCGGCAGCTCACCCCTCCACTCACCTCTCTGGTCCCTCGCCTCCCTTCCCCTGCTCCAGCTCGCCGCCGCCGTCCAGCTCGCCGCCATGGTATCTTGGAGTGAAGGATACAGCTCGTCGTCCGACGACTCCCCGGGCCACATCGACTTCTGCTCCGAGGTCTCCTCCGCCGCGCGCCTCTCCGACTCGGCGCTCATCCTCGTCGACGCCGTCGAGAGCGTCCACATCCAGACCCACGCCGCGTTGCGCCAGGCCTTCCTCGAGCGCCTCCGCCCCTGCCTCGTCCTCAACAAGCTCGACCGCCTCATCACCGAGCTCCACCTCACCCACGCCGAGGCCGATACGCGCCTGCACCGCATCCTCGCCGACGTCAACTCCATCTACTCCGCGCTGCGCTCGCACTCCTACTTCTCCGTCCTCGCGTCCCTCGAGGACCAACCATCCTCCAGCTCGTCAGCCTCACAGGACGATCCCCCGGAAGATGCTGACGACGATGAGGAGGACGCCTTCCAGCCCCAAAAGGGCAATGTCGTCTTCGCCTGCGCCCTCGATGGCTGGGGCTTCCGCATCCACCACTTCGTAGAGTTGTATGCCACCAAGCTTGGCGCCAGCGCCTCTGCTTTGCTGAGAGGATGTTGAATCAAGTGATGGTGTGATAACCATGGAAGATGGAAGGCAAGGTATTCTTGTGCGTGGTAGAGCAGATTTTTTTTTGAGAGATTGGGGTTTGTGAGTGGATCTGATGCTGAAGCTAACCATATTCCTGACAGCAGTAAATCATCAGCAGATACTCCTGAATCGTTACATCTAGAATCTGTGGCACTATGGAACAGCATTCTTTCAGGATTTCAGTTTACCACGAACACAGGGCCTTTATGTGACGAACCAATGTGGGATCTGGCATTTATCATTGAGCCTTACATATTTGCTGGCAACTCTGATGCTGCCCATCAATCTGATCAATACAACATCTTCAGTGGCCAAGTAATAACCGCAGTTAAAGAAGCATGCCGAGCAGCCGTTCTTCAGAACAACCCAAGGCTTGTCGAAGGCATGTATTTCTGTGAATTGACCACCCCGACTCAGCAACTAGGTTCAACATATGCAGTTCTTGGCAGGAGACGAGCGAAGATTTTAAAAGAAGAAATGCAAGAAGGGACTTCAGTATTTAGAGTGCATGCTTACTTGCATGTTGCCGAGAGCATTGGATTTTCTAGTCAGCTCAGGACATTAACATCAGGTGCAGCCAGCGCGCTGCTTGTTTTTAGCCATTGGGATGCTATTCAGGAGGACCCTTTTTTTATCCCAAAGTCACAGGAGGAGATTGAAGAATTTGGAGATGGGGCAAGCATTGGGCCAAACTTGGCCAAGAAACTTATGAATTCTGTGAGGCGGAGGAAAGGATTGCACGTTGAAGAGAAAGTTGTGGAGCATGGCACGAAACAGCGAACTCTCTCTAGGAAAACATAGCTGTACTTTTTTGTTAGGTAGGGAAACTGTATCATTGTCCCCGGTTTGTGCTGGTAAACTGCAATACAAGACTATCAAATATGGAATCTATGTGACCATATGGCTTTGATTGTTTTTCATATATATTACTGGTATGTTTTGCTTGAGAAATTATTACTGGATTTTTGTGTCAGATGTGATATATTAGAGAATGGTTAGCTGCGGATTACTCATATTCCTATCATGTTGAGTACCCTATTTTTGTTTGGGAACGTAGTAATTTCAAAAAAATTCCTACGCACACGCAAGATCATGGTGATGCATAGCAACGAGGGGAGAGAGTGTCGTTCACGTACCCTCGTAGACCGTAAGCGGAAGCGTTATGATAACGCGGTTGATGTAGTCGTACGTCTTCACGATCCGACCGATCTAAGTACCGAACACACGGCACCTCCGAGTTCAGCACACGTTCAGCTCGGTGACGTCCCACGAACTCACGATCCAGCAGAGCTTCGAGGCAGAGTTCGGTCAGCATGACGGTGATGATGATGCTACCGACGCAGGGCTTCGCCTAAGCACCGCTACGATATGACCGAGGTGGATTATGGTTGAGGGGGGCACCGCACACGGCTAAAAGATCAACTGATCAACTTGTGTGTCTATGGGCCGGCCCTCCTAGGCGCGCCCCAAGGGGAGTCCTACTCCCACCGGGAGTAGGACTCCAACCCTTCCAAGAGTAGGAGTAGGAGAGAGGGAAGGAGGAGAGAGGGGGAAGGAAAGGGGGGCGCCGCCCCCCTCCTTGTCCAATTCAGACTAGAGGGGGAGGGCGCGCGCGGCCTGCCCTGGCTGCCCCTCCTCTTCTCCACTAAGGCCCAATAGGCCCATTACACTCCCCGGGGGGTTCCGGTAACCCCCCGGTACTCTGGTATTTGTTCGAACTTGCCCGGAACCCTTCCGAAGTCCAAACATATTCATCCAATATATCGATCTTTATGTCTCGACCATTTCGAGACTCCTCGTCATGTCCGTGATCATATACGGGACTCCGAACTACCTTTGGTATATCAAAACACATAAACTCATATTACCGATCGTCACCGAACGTTAAGCGTGCGGACCCTACGGGTTCGAGAACTATGTAGACATGACCGAGACATGTTTTCGGTCAATAACCAATAGCGGAACCTGGATGCTCATATTGGCTCCTACATATTCTACGAAAATCTTTATCGGTCAAACCGCATAACAACATACGTTGTTCCCTTTGTCATCGGTATGTTACTTGCCCGAGATTCGATCGTCAGTATCTCAATACCTAGTTCAATCTCGTTACCGGCAAGTCTCTTTACTCGTTCCGTAATACATCATCCCGCAACTAACTCATTAGTTGCATTGCTTGCAAGGCTTATAGTGATGTGTATTACCGAGAGGGCCCAGAGATACCTCTCCGACAATCGGAGTGACAAATCCTAATCTCGATCTATGCCAACTCAACAAGTACCATCGGAGACACCTGTAGAGCACCTTTATAATCACCCAATTACGTTGTGACGTTTGGTAGCACACAAAGTGTTCCTCCGGTATTCGGGAGTTGCATAATCTCATAGTCATAGGAACATGTATAAGTCATGAAGAAAGCAATAGCAATATACTAAACGATCAAATGCTAAGCTAACGGAATGGGTCAGGTCAATCACATCATTCTCTAATGATGTGATCCCGTTAATAAAATGACAACTCATGTCTATGGCTAGGAAACTTAACCATCTTTGATTCAACGAGCTAGTCAAGTAGAGGCATACTAGTGACGCTCTGTTTGTCTATGTATTCACACATGTACTAAGTTTCCGGTTAATACAATTTTAGCATGAATAATAAACATTTATCATGATATAAGGAAATATAAATAACAACTTTATTATTGCCTCTAGGGCATATTTCCTTCAATTTTGATCACATGCCACAAGTTATGCAGGAACTCTCTAGATTTTATTGTTTTACCCGATCTCTTGTTTCTTGTCTTTGGTACTGGGCAATTCTGAGTTGTTCCAGAAATCTTATGTTCCGCTTAATTACTTCAGTTTCTTTTAACTCTCAAATTGTTATTACTTTACCTTGAGTTCACAATAGTTGGCTATTCTTGATATAGACTGTTAGAGATGAGTGTTGGAAATATGCCCTAGAGGCAATAATAAAATGGTTATTATTGTATTTCCTTGTTCATGATAATTGTCTATTGTTCATGCTATAATTGTGTTATCCGGAAATCGTAATACATGTGTGAATACATAGACCACAACATGTCCCTAGTGAGCCTCTAGTTGACTAGCTCGTTGATCAATAGATGGTTACGGTTTCCTGACCATGGACATTGGATGTCGTTGATAACGGGATCACATCATTAGGAGAATGATGTGATGGACAAGACCCAATCCTGAGCATAGCACAAGATCGTGTAGTTCGTCTGCTAAAGCTTTTCGAATGTCAAGTATCATTTCCTTAGACCGTAAGATTGTGCAACTCCTGGATACCGTAGGAATGCTTTGGGTGTGCCAAACATCACAACGTAACTGGGTGGCTATAAAGGTACACTACAGGTATCTCTGAAAGTGTCTGTTGGGTTGGCACGTTTTGATGACTACGTGATAGTTCAGTGCGTAATGCTAACGGTTTAAAATTGTGGCACCAAAGACGTTTTGAAACGTCGCAGAACATATGAGATGTTCCGAAGATTGAAATTGGGATTTCAGACTAGTGCCCACGTCAAGAGGTGTGAGACCTCTGACAAGTTTCTTAAGCCTGCAAACTAAGGGAGAAAAGCTCAATCGTTGAGCATGTGCTCAGATTGTCTGAGTACTACAATCACTTGAATCGAGTGGGAGTTAATCTTCCAGATGAGATAGTGATGGTTCTCCATAGTCACTGCCACCAAGCTATTAGAGCTTCGTGATGAACTATAACATATCGGGGATAGACATGATGATCCTTGAGCAACTCGCGATGTTTGACACCGCGAAAGTAGAAATCAAGAAGGAGCATCAATCGTTGATGGTTAGTAAAACCACTAGTTTCTAGAAGGGCAAGGGCAAAAGGGACACTTCATGAAACAGCAAATCATTTGCTGCTCTAGTGAAGAATCCCAAGGTTGAACCCAAAACCCGAGACTAAGTGCTTCTGTAATGAGGGGAACGGTCACTGAAGCAGGACTACCCTAGATACTTGGTAGATGAGAAGGCAGGCTAGGTCGACAGAAGTATATTGGATATACGTTATATGAATGTGTACTTTACTAGTACTCCTAGCAGCACTAGGGTATTAGATACCGGTTCGGTTGCTAAGTGTTAGTAACTCGAAATAAAAGCTGCGGAATAAATGGAGACTAGCTAAAGGTGAGATGACGATATGTGATGGAAGTGTTTACAAGGTTGATGTGATCAAGCATCGCATGCTCCCTCTACTATCGAGATTAGGTGTTTGCGTTGGGCATGATTGGATTATGTTTATCGCAATACGGTTATTCATTTAAGGAGAATAATGGTTACTCTGTTTATTTGAATAATACCTTCAATGGTCTTGCACCTAAAATGAATCTCGATCGTAGTGATACACATGTTCATGCCAAAAGTAATGATAGTACCACATACTTGTGGCACTGCTATTTGAGTCATATTGGGATAAAACGCATGAAGAAGCTCCATGTAGATGGATCTTTGGACTCACTCGTTTTTGAAAAGATTGAGACATGCGAACCATGTCTATTGGTATATATGCATGAAGAAACTCCATGCAGATGGATCGTTTGGACTCACTTAATTTTGAATCACTTGAGACATGCAAATCATACCACATGGGCAAGATGACTGAAAGGTCTCGTTTTCAGTAAGATGGAACAAGAGAGCAATTTATTGGAAGTAATACATTTTGATGTATGCAGTCCACTGAATGCTGAGGCATGCAGTGGATATCGTTATGTTCTTACATCACAGATGATTTGAGTAGATGCTGAGAATATTTACTTGATGAAACACAAGTCTGAATTATTGAAAGGTTCAAGTAATTTCAGAGTGAAGTTGAAGATCGTCGTGACAAGAGGATAAAATGTCTGTGATATGATCATAGAGATGAGTATCTGAGTTACGAGTTTGGCACACAATTAAGACATTGTGGAAAGTGTTTCACAATTAATACCGCCTGGAACACCATAGTGTGATGGTGTGTCCGAACATCATAACTGCACCCTATTGGATATGGTGCATACCATGATGTCTCTTATCGAATTACCACTATCGTTTATGGGTTAGGCATTAGAGATAACCGCATTCACTTTAAAAGGGGCACCACGCAATTCCGTTGAGACGACACCGTTTAGAGAAACCTAAGTTGTCGTTTCTTAAAAGTTTGGGGCTGCGAAGCTTATGTGAAAAAGTTTCAGGCTGATAAGCTCGAACCCAAAGCGGATAAATACATCTTCATAAGAATACCCAAAACAGTTGGGTATACCTCCTATTTTAGATCTGGAAGCAAAAGTAATTGCTTCTAGAAACGAGTCCTTTCTTGATGAAAAGTTTCTCTCGAAAGAATTGAGTGGGAGGATGGTGGAGACTTGATAAGGTTATTGAACCGTCACTTCAACTAGTGTGTAGCAGGGCACAAGAAGTTGTTCCTGTGGCACCTATACCAATTGAAGTGGAAGCTTATGATAGTGATCATGAAACTTTGGATCAAGTCACTACCAAACCTCGTAGGACGACGAGGATGCGTACTACTTCAGAGTAATGCGTAATCCTATCTTGGAAATCATGTTGTTGGACAACGATGAACCTACGAGCTATGGAGAAGCGATGGTGGGCCCATATTCCGACGAATGGCTCGAAGCCATGAAATCCGAGATAAATGGATCTTTAAGAAGAAGACGGACATGGACGGTAATGTTACCGTCTATGAAGCTCGACTTGTGGCAAAGAGTATTTTCACAAGTTCAAGGAGTTGACTACGATGAGATTTTCTCATCCGTAGCGATGCTTAAGTCCGTTGGAATCATGTTAGCATTAGCTGCATTTATGAAATCTGGCAGATGGATGTCAAAACAAGTTTCCTTACCAGTTTTCGTAAGGAAAGGTTGTATGTGATACAATCAGAAAGGTTTTGTCGATCCTAAGGATGCTAAAAGGTATGCTAGCTCCAGCGATCCTTCCATGGATTAGAGCAAGCATCTCGGAGTCAGAATATACGCTTTGATGGAGTGATCAAAGTTTTTGGGTTTATACAAAGTTTGTTAGAAACTTGTATTTACAATAAAGTGAGTGGGAGCGCTACAACATTTCTGATAAGTATATGTGAATGACATATTGTTGATCCGAAATGATGTAAAATTTCTGGAAAGCATAAAGGGTTGTTTGAAAGGAGTTTTTCAAAGGAAGACCTAGATAAAGCTGCTTACATATTGGTCATCAAGATCTATAGAGATAGATCAAGACGCCTGATGATACTTTCAAAGAACACACACCTTGACACAATTTTGAAAAGAGTTCAAAATAGATCAGCAAAGAAGGAGTTCTTGGCTGTGTTACAAGGTGTGAGTATTGAGTAAGACTCAAGACCTGACCACAGCAGAAGAGAGAGAAAGGACGAAGGTCGTCCCCTATGCTTTAGACGTAGGCTCTACAGTATGCTATGTTGTGTACCGCACATGAAGTGTGCCTTGCCATGAGTTGGTCAAGGGGTACAATAGTGATCCAGGAATGGATCACATGACAGCGGTCGAACTTATCCTTAGTACCTAGTGGACTAAGGAATTTTCTCGATTATGGAGGTGAAAGGGAGTTCGTCGTAAAGGGTTACGTCGATGCGAACTTTGACACTAATCCGGATGACTCTGAGTAGTAAACCGGATTCGTATAGTAGAGCAATTATTTGAAATGGCTCCAAATAGCGCGTGGTAGCATCCACAAGATGACATAGATATTCGTAAAGCACACACGGATCTGAAAGGTTCAGACCCGTTGACTAATAACCTCTCTCACAAGCATAACATGATCAAACCAGAACACATTGAGTGTTAATCACATAGTGATGTGAACTAGATTGTTGACTCTAGTGAACTCTTTGATGTTGGTCACATGGTGATGTGACCTATGAGTGTTAATCACATGGCGATGTGAACTAGATTATTGACTCTAGTGCAAGTGGGAGACTGTTGAAAATATGCCCTAGAGGCAATAATAAATAGGTTATTATTATATTTCCTTGTTCATGATAATCGTTTATTATCCATGCTAGAATTGTATTGATAGGAAACTCAGATACATGTGTGGATACATAGACAACACCATGTCCCTAGTAAGCCTCTAGTTGACTAGCTCGTTGATCAATAGATGGTTACGGTTTCCTGACCATGGACATTGAATGTCGTTGATAACGGGATCACATCATTAGGAGAATGATGTGATGGACAAGACCCAATCCTAAGCCTAGCACAAGATCGTGTAGTTCGTTTGCTCAGAGCTTTTCTAATGTCAAGTATCAGTTCCTTAGACCATGAGATTGTGCAACTCCCGGATACCGTAGGAATGCTTTGGGTGTACCAAACGTCACAACGTAACTGGGTGGCTATAAAGGTGCACTACAGGTATCTCCGAAAGTGTCTGTTGGGTTGGCATGAATCGAGACTGGGATTTGTCACTCCGTGTAAACGGAGAGGTATCTCTGGGCCCACTCGGTAGGACATCATCATAATGTGCACAATGTGACCAAGGAGTTGATCACGGGATGATGTGAGTTACGGAACGAGTAAAGAGACTTGCCGGTAACGAGATTGAACAAGGTATAGGGATACCGACGATCGAATCTCGGGCAAGTAACATACCGATAGACAAAGGGAATTGTATACGGGATTGATTGAATCCCCGACATCGTGGTTCATCCGATGAGATCATCGTGGAACATGTGGGAGCCAACATGGGTATCCAGATCCCGCTGTTGGTTATTGACCGGAGAACGTCTCGGTCATGTCTGCATGGTTCCCGAACCCGTAGGGTCTACACACTTAAGGTTCGATGACGCTAGGGTTATAGGGAAAAGATATACGTGGTTACCGAATGTTGTTCGGAGTCCCGGATGAGATCCCGGACGTCACGAGGAGTTCCGGAATGGTCCGGAGGTAAAGATTTATATATGGGAAGTCCTGTTTTGGTCACCGGAAAAGTTTCGGGTGATATCGGTAATGTACCGGGACCCTCAGGTGACCGCACTCTAGAATTAGTTTGAGCTCAGTTCTTGGATCTTATTACTCACATGTATTCTTTTTGCGGGTTTATGGAACTACAGCTTAGCAGATAAGTCTATACTGAAACCCCACTGATTTGTATAAACTGATTGCATCGTGTGTTGTCTTGTCTGTGGTTGCAGCCATTATGAGATCAGGGTGGTCTTGTGTGGTGAGCGAACATTGGATATTATAGCGCTAACAGGAGGAAACTTGGCCCACGATTAAACTTGCCCCACGATTTTCCTTGAAACCTTGATAGGACCACAACTACATACAAAACGGAGTGAAACAATCCATTGTCCAGTAGCTCCTTTGACGGCAATCGGATTTGCTTTCTGGTTAAGACCTAAGGTTACTGCAGTCATGACCACATTGAGACTTCAGGTTTGAATTGCTCACTGCTCCATACTACATGTTTATACTTCATTCCTTGCCCTCCTCTGTAGTCTGCAGGGGATTCAGTGAAAGCACTGCATGCCGCTAGTATATTAACAAAGATCTCCATGAGATCGCTGAATTGTATGTGAAGTATGTTGCTCTTGGTTCAGCTGTCCGACGGCTACTTGGTGGTGCACTGCGGGTTAATAAGGGAAGAAGGCAGGGGCCTAAGTGCAAAATGCTGCGCGCTGACAAGCTAGTCCACTTGGCATCCACTTGGCGGGCTGTGATTGGCATAGGACTAAACTTGCACCTCCATGACAAGTTCAGGGATGAAATAATCCACTTTTGCAACTACAAGACTAAACCATCACATGTTGTGCAAGTACAGGGACCTGGGGTGCTATTACCTCTATAAGCAAACCCTTACGCTGCAGTACTGTCCCTTCGGGGACATCCAATAAAATCGAAACGATACAGAGAAGATTAGCATGGCCCCTGCGCAAGGATGACACGCACAAATCGAGAAATGGTCCAGATTTTTTAAAGATTTCGGACACCGGCCCCTGGACATTTCTGTCCAGGCCCTTTTCTTCTTTCGGTCCAGCTAGACTCTCCTTTTAACGCACCAGTCCTTGGATTATTCATATCATTCCTGGTCCTTGCACTTTTCTGTTTTTTTTTGTACAGCCACACATGGTTTCTTTCTCTCTTATGGGATTTTAAAGTAGTACAAAAGAGCCCCAGCGTCATTCCATTCAATACAACCAGATTTTTATTGATTTTGGCAACACGTTTCTTACAACCAGACACTATTTCGTTCTCTCTTATGGTATTTTAAAGTACAAAAGGCCCCTAAGATATTTCATTCAAAACAACCATATTGCTATAGATTTGGCAACACGTTTTCTCTACTGTAAAGATGTTTGGATTAAGTAAATTGTGTCTTTAATTGCACCTACCCATGAATAATTTATTGTGATAGTCTTGAATCCTTTACATCCAATAATACTTTAAGGAATGCATAATTTATTTATTTAGGAGAAGATAACAAAATTTTGAGCGTGGCATGAACTCCTCGCCCCCCCCCCCCCCCCCCCCCCCAATTTTTAGCGAGTTTGCAAGCAACGTTATTATAGTTGAAAGGATTTAAAAATTACCTGGTATGAGCAAGCTTATAAGAATCAAAAGCATCACTTTTCCTACAAAAAAAAGATCCTCTAAAAAAGAAAGAAATATCCGGACTAGACCTCAGTATTTGAGTGGGAATGAATTCTTTGTTATGTGTTGCCCTTCGGGCAGCACAGAGGCATTTTCTGACTCACTAATTGAGGCATGCAAAAGCAAAATAATTCAATTTTAGTAAGCCAATCTTCGCTGCACTTACTGGTTATTAAATAGGCCAAGTAGCTAGGTGCGCGCATCCATGAAACCTGGTGTAGGCAAATCAAAATTAAACCAATAGCGAACTGAGCGTACTCGGATGGTTAGATATTTGGAACCAACCCACCAGGTTCCAAGCTCTAGGCTTGGCATTGGTGATCACATTTTCTTGGGGATTTATTTCAGACCTTACGGTGATGTGCTTTCAGTAAGAGAAGACATTTTCGTTGACTACGAAAGCATCTATGGTGTCTTCGTCAATCTCAAGATGATGTGTCGGCTCACTCTCTCAGAGGTGCTCATAGGTGCTCATAGGGGTAGGGTGTGCGTGTGTGCATTCATATGGGTGAGTGTGTGTGTGTGTATTTATGAGCGTATGCTCTGTACTGTGTTAAATAAAACTAAACCAACAAAATGCACCAAATTGCCTCCGCTTAACTCAACTTGCCGCCTAGACACAATGCCGAGATCCGACAAAGTTGCGACTTTACTCAGGCCATGAGAGACCACAGTAACTTTTCATTGGCTATCTCAAGGGGGAGGATGCGGCCAGCCGTAGCGAAACTACTTTGCAACATGGCGTATGTTGTGTAACTATTTTGCAACATGGTGCATGTTGCGAAGCAAAGCTCACAACATCACCACAGTAGCGCAAACATTGTTGCGCCATTGTAGCATGACGGTCGTTGCAGCACCGTGTCATTGTAGTACAATCACTGTTTGCGGAAGCACATCACGGCGGGATTAACGTAGCAGAAGCATCCCGGTGCAACATTGTTGTCGTCTTTGCAGCCTCGTCGATTTTTCCAAAGCACATTCGCCGTTGTAGAAGCATGTCGTGGCAACATCGTTGGTGTTTGCAACAAAGTCATTCACGTCCGATCTCGTGATGCCCGTCAACCGCCCTCACAGCATCTGACCGTCACAACACCAACGGTACCCCGTAGCGCCGATCACAGCCATGGGGGAAGGGGCACTTCTTTTCTCGTGTTTTTGTGGAGCGATGCAGACCACCTGAGTGGAGCAACAACGTTTTGGGAGGAGGCGTGTGGGTGGAGACTGCTGCAGGGGAGGTTGATGTCCTCACCGCCGAGATTGGACGGTCGTGAAAGGAAGTGGGGAATCAAAGCAGACGTGCCTTGCGTTTGAGAGGAACATGTGGTTACGCTCGTTCAAAGAAGAGATAAGGAGAAGAAAGGGGACGCGGTGGGTGGATCCACAAAGGGCACGTGTCAAGCATTGTGGGTGATGTATTTCTTCCATAAAATCAGCGCGCGGAATTGAAGACTTTTCCATAAAACATTGCATAGAAACATGTCAATGACTAACCATTCCTCGAAAAAATGGGACGACACTAGGCGTCGGCCGGATGAACACTGGAAGAGGTCTACCGCCTCCTCGACCATTTGTCAAGGCATCATCGGGTGTTGGATTCCCTCAGCACCACAATGCCCCACCTCATCCTCCTCTCGAGTGTTGTGCAAACATGAGCCTTGTTCCGTTCGGGAACTTGTCACTTGAACCATGTTGTAAACCGGTTCGCCAAGGTTACAAGCATTGCAACATCCCCCATTTCGCAGTCGCAACATCTCCCATGTCGCCATCATAGCCAAGGTTCCAACCATAACAACACCCCGATTTAGTCGCAACATCTCCCATGTTGCAACCCAGAGAGCCCTCGCACCACCACGGCGAGCGGCGGACCCAGGCCTTGTAGCATCCCTTGCAACAACATTACCGTCGCCGGAAAACTGTTCCTGCACTGACTTGGAGGCCCCCCACACCGGTGACCCCCTTGCAACAGTGTCCCTCATTAGCCCGTAGCAGGTAGGATGCCGCCTTGCAGTGGCGACGCTGGTCATGCAACGTCGAGCTCAGCGGTCGTCCTCGCGCACAGTGTCGCCTTGTGATCCGGCGAGGCATGTGTAGCACGCGGAGTTGCCTCAGCTTGTGATAATATGTTCACCATGAGAGTATTGGGATGGCATTAGGGGCACGAGCTTCGGTGCCAAAGAGAGAGGGGAAGGAGACGAGACGACGACCACCACATCACACGACTGGATAGAAACGAATGAGACGATAACTCGATAAGCTTTCGAGAAGCTTCGTGTGACTTGCCCCTCCTGTCTTCAAGTCACCCGTTCGATCGTGCGCGATCCAACGGCCGGCTGGACGACCGATGCAAGCACATGATCAGCCGGTTGGGGGGGATTGACTACAGTCACCGTACGGTCACACTTTTCTCGTTACCCGCTCACCGACGACTCCATCTCCCCCCACAAACAAAACGCGTACCAACTCTTAACACGGGCCCGCGGTCATACGAGTACCGGGCAGGTCCGAGGGCCTGGCCGAAAACACACCGTCAAAACGTTTTGTATTCGATTTCGTGCCCCTTTCGCGTGCGTACGAGCGAGACCTTCTCCCCCTTCCCCTTCCCTGCCGGTGGCAGCGACCGAGGCAGCCGTCGGAGCGGACGGGGCGCGCGTCAGCGAGTTTGCCCGGATCCCCCGAAGCGCGCGTGGTTCCGGCGGGCCATGGGCACGCCGGAGTTCCCTGACCTGGGGCGGCACTGCAGCGTCGGCGACTGCCACCAGATCGATTTCCTCCCCTTCACCTGCGACCGATGCGACTTCGTACGTTTCCGCCTCCCCTGTTCCTCTGATTCGTTGTTATGTTCGTTGACAGAATTTGACTATTGATTGGCGAGGAAATTGGATCAATTGCGTTTAGAGCTTCGGCCGGTCTGAGTATTCGTTTTTTGTGGATTATGGGACGCAAGAGTCGTTCCTTCTCTGTAGACGCGTTTTCCTGAAGTAGATCCTGGGATTAGTAGTTTGGGCGGGGAGACCTTGCCTGGGTTTTACTTATTGCCTACTAAGAAGTAAGATAAGAACTCACCTCAGGTGATGGTAAAGGAAACCAAATTATTCTTGTCAATGTCCCTTAGCCATTCATGTTGTTGCCTGGGCATCAGGGAAGAGCCTTTCTTTCTCCAGTTCTGTGCAATAGGGTGTCAACGTCTGCCATCTTGAAGCAGTGCTTCTGCTCGCTTTCTTGCTGAAGTAGAGTTATTGCGTCGCTGCTAACTGCTTAGTATTTCATCAATAGTGACATGCTCTGCATGAACTTTTGGGAGATGCCGAAGGAATGCTTTGGTTGATTGAAACATTCATTTCAAGTCCGTTGTGCTAGGTTATTAGTTTATGGGCATATGTTTCTGGACTTGAATGTAAAACCTACTTGATCCTAAGTTCCTAACTGCCATTGTCATACACCAACTTTTTGTAAAGCATATTATTGGAGAAACAGCAGGCAAACATGTGTGCTTGGTTTAAGTATAAAATACTCACTCCGTTCCATAATATAAGATCATTTTTCATGCTATGTTAGCTTGAAAAACGATCTTATATTGTGGGACGGAGGGAGTATGTATTTCATGAGAGCTAGCCTTTTTTTAAAATTAAGGAAATATTAGATTTTCAATAGTGTCCTGAAGCACACTACTAATGCATTACTGTACTTAATAAGAGGCAACTATTGGTGTATCAAGAAATGTTGGACTCAACCAAACTGGAAACAGAGGGAAAAAGGAAAAGAAGCTTAATCGATTAGGAGTGATCTGTTTTCACTTTTCACGTATGGGTGGCATTGATGATGAAAGTTGTATTCATAACCGCAGTAGCACCCGAGTGTTGTTCCAGTTGCACCCCTTGACCCCCCCCCCCCCCCCCCCCTCTTTAATTCTCATTGCAACATGCAGTCCCTATATATTACCCCGCCGATGCTTACCTGAAGTATTTGTCTAAAAACTTTGAAGTGTGGCAGAATTTCGAATACTGACTAAATATAAGAGATAAATAATCCTTTTCTTTTCACCCAAGATGTGTTCAATCCTTCTGGACTTCCTGACTTTCTTAATATAAATATAAGATTGCACATTTGCATTGAGGATGGTAGTCATGTATAGTAATTTGTGAAGAATGAAGTTTTTTTGCTGAGTTAATTGTATTCGATTTTTTTTACAGAATGTGTAGTATTTATTCTTATGGAAATTCAGTTTATTTTGCATTCTGAAATTATTTGCCTTTTAAAATGCACGGGCACCTTAAGTCTAAATAGTTCTGTCATCACTGGGTGTAACCAGGCATTGTGCTGATATGGCTGTTGTATGATTGTTCAGGTCTTTTGCCTTCAGCACCGAAGTTATACATCACATAAATGTCCAAAGGCTAATAACAAGGATGTCACTGTCGTCATCTGCCCATTATGTGCTAAAGGAGTTCGCCTGAATCCAAATGAAGATGCAAACATCACCTGGGAGTCTCATGTTAATACTGATTGCGATCCATCAAATTACCAGAGAGCAACAAAGAAAAAGAAATGCCCAGTTCCTGGGTGCAGAGAACAGCTGACATTTTCAAACACAATCATGTGCAAAGATTGTAGCAAAGAGCACTGCCTCAAGCACAGATTTGGTCCTGATCACAAGTGCCCGGGCCCAAGAAAACCAGAGCCTACCTTCCCCTTTGCCAACATGCTAAGAAGAAGTCAGAAAGTTGAGCCACGCGCAAACAGCAGTGGCAGTGGTTCTTCCTGGTGGAGCTCCAGCCTTTTGAATGCAGCATCAAGTTTCAGATCATCGGCAGAAGCAGGAATGCAGAAACTGAGCATTGCCACCAGCGAAGCCGTCCAGAAGGCTAAGGATGGGGTCACCCCGAGCAGCAGTGGTGGTGGCCTCGTGGAGCAATGTGTTCAGTGTCCAGCAAGGTTTTCCACTGTGGGGGCCCTAATCGAGCACGCCGAGAAATCCCATGGGAACAACTCGCGACCGAGCCGTGGCAAAGTGACGATTGATGCTTGCCCCAAATGTAGCAAGGGATTTCAAGATCCGGTGTTACTAGTGGAGCATGTTGAGAGGGAACATGGAGGAACTTCAAAAGCATAAACCTGCCCGTGAGTCATTTCTCATGAGTATGTCTATGTTATATGCCTGATTGCTGTGTAATTTATTCCTCATTTACTCGATTTGATTGTACTCTAGTGAGCTCTGGGCTCGAATTGTGCACATGAAAGAAAGTCTTATCTCAAGCCAAGCCATTGTCAATTGAATGAATCCCGTACTCGACACCAGAAACTAAATGTACTCCAAACTAAATTGCGAGACCCCAAACTATTGTATCTGGAACACTCTAGCCCACCGGCAGTCATGCAAGGACAAAACGGCTCCTGTTTTTTTGTTACAAAATAAATAAATTCATACGTGGTCTATTTCTGTGATGTACTATGCACCAATGAAAATATGAAAAATCGTCACTTGTGTGAAAAAACCAGAGCATGTTAGTTGGTTTCTTGCAAGTCACAAATTTTCATATCTAAAATATAATCATCTCACAATCTATATCGATGAACATTTCGTGTTTTTCAAAGCTTTACATACTCTTTTGATTGTTGCTAAATACTTGAATATATTTGATTGTTGCTCTAGATACATCGAAATGGTAGTAAACTAAATATAACTAATTAAAGTACACAAATTAATTATAAGAACTTAGCTACTCTTGCTTGCGTGGGCGGCCCGGGACGGTGGAGGCCGCCAATTCCTCCCGCCAACGGAGAAGGTTCTTGTCGGTCTTGGCAGCGATGGCCCAACTGGCCATGACCTCCACCAAGGCTCGGTGCTAGCGCATTTGAAGGCGCGCTTCTCCACTTCCTCCTCGGCACTTGTAGCATTCGTCGCTTTGATCATGTCCAAGTCTGATCAGACCCCGTGGGTCACGACCTTGGCGGTGCAACCTTCTTCCTTGCCTTCTTGTGCGCTAACGGCGCGACGAGGCGATACGGCGGTGTCTGATGGATTAGGGAAGGAGGAGAGGATCATGGGGCATGAGATGACCGAACGACATGATTTTTATAGTGTTGGAGACCGCATGTGCATGCGCGGAATTAGGATGGTGTTGCGCGCATGGGGAAGTCAAGCACGGTCAGAAACAACCGCACGACATCAGAAACCACAGTGTGTAAGCACCGACTAGGCGTGACCGTGGTTCCTCATTGGACGACATGCACGTAGGCCCATAGTGGAGGACGAGACTTGCCTGCTCCCTTCCCATGCTCCCATCCGTGCTCCCGCATACGTGGCTTGATTTGATTGGAAGAAAATAAGGCCCGGCCCCACCTCCTGAAAATCAGGGGGAGATGATTAGATTAGAAAAGAAAAAGGGAAAAGAACAGCCGTAGGATGAAGTGGGAGCACGGATGGAAGCATGAAGAGGGAGCAGGCAAGCCGGATCCCATAGTGGATGAAGGCTCAACTGAATCTCCTCATCAATGTTGGTGGGCCCCATAGCAGTAGGAATGGTCAACCGAGTCTCTTCGTTGGTGCGATTGTCATCACAACTGGTGGGTCCCACAGAGTAGGAAACAGGCCAACAAAGACGGCAGCCTGACGGCAATTCACGTAGAGGACACACATGGGCTAGTGGTACATACCGAAGTCATAATTTTCAATGGCATCCACCGAATATCCGAGTTTACTAGTGGCACAAACCAAATTTTCCGTGCTTTATATACGCATTTAATGAGAAGACAACATCAGAGACACTCGGAAGGAAGGACAAGTCACCACGGATGCAGACCAAGAGGCACATTAAGTGAAGTCGTCGAAATGCTACAACGGCCGGACATCCGGCCCCTCCCTGGATTTTTGGCGACCCTAAATCCAAGCCAAGTTCCATGGAACGGTGCCCGACGGAGCTACAACGGCCGGACATCCGATGCCCCATCGACCGGTCGGACATCTGGCGCCTCCCCAGAAATTTGGCCCTGAATGTCCAGAAGCGGTGTGAATCGATGGGCCACCCGGCCGGACATCCGACTCCTCATGAACGGTCGGACATCCGGCTCCTCACGAACAGGCGGACATCCGACGTCCGACGTCCGACTGGACATTCGACGCATGTGCATGCAGCTACAGGCCAAGAGGCCATGTAGCCTCTCTCTCCCCCCAACCTCACCCTAGACTATAATAGGCCATCCCCTTCCTCTTTCTAGGGTTAGCAAAGTATATGAGATGAACTAGATAAGTTTGCTCCTTACCTACCTCTCCCATGGAGATCAAGACCTCCATGTGAGAAGATCCCTAGTGGATACAAGGCCCCTCTAAGGGAAGATCCCTAGTGGCTACAAGGCTTCTCTAAGGGGAGATCCTCCATGGATAAAAGGCCCCTCCTCTCCTAGAGATTTGGGAAGAACTATGATGAGGACATCCTAGGTTCACCTCGTTTATCATCTTCTCTTCATGATGAATCTCAGCTGTTAAATGAAGCTTCTACAAAGAAGACCTATTTGGGTCCTATGACAAGGAGCCATGCCAAAGAAATACAACAAGAGGTGAATGTGCTCCTTGAGGAGTCCTGGATTAAGGGGTCCTCAGGCGTCCGACCTGTTGGACATGGGCCGGATTGATGGGCTGTGAAGATACAAGACCGAAGACGTTCACCCGTGTCCGGATGAGACTCTCCTTGGCGTGGAAGGCAAGCTTGGCGTCCGGATATGAAGATTCCTTTCTCTGTAACCGACTTTATACAACCCTAGTCCCCTCCGGTGTTTATATAAACCGGAGGGTTTAGTC
Source organism: Triticum aestivum (assembly GCF_018294505.1). Taxonomy (NCBI): domain Eukaryota; kingdom Viridiplantae; phylum Streptophyta; class Magnoliopsida; order Poales; family Poaceae; genus Triticum; species Triticum aestivum. The sequence goes on along the minus strand of NC_057799.1, from coordinate 162,052,166 downwards.
CCTAGAGGCAATCATAATCATATAGGCTAGACTTCTAGGGTTTTAGCCATTACGATCTCGTGGTAGATCAACTCTTGTAATACTCATATTCATCAAGATCAATCAAGCAGGAAGTAGGGTATTACCTCCATAGAGAGGGCCCAAACCTGGGTAAACATCCTGTCCCCTGTCTCCTGTTACCATCGACCTTAGACGCACAGTTCGGGACCCCCTACCCGAGATCCGCCGGTTTTGACACCGACATTGGTGCTTTCATTGAGAGTTCCGCTGTGACGTCGAAGACGGGATTGATGGCTCGCCTTGTTATCAAGGACGATATCACCTCCGGAGGAGCCCTGGCCTCAGGCCAAACCCTCCGGCTGGGCAGCTTTACCATGACTGCCCGTACGGCCGTCAAGCCGATGATGACTTCTCGGGTCATTGAAAATCACCTCCGTGTTGACTCCGAATACTCCAAACGGATGGATCCGACGGAGTTGTCGTCTTTAAACAAACTCCCAGATCGCATCGCCGCCTTGGGGGTCGCTACAGACTACGATCGGATTGGGCTTAAACCCGATCAGAGAGAAATCAAATCTCCGCCGATCACCCATCAGATAACGGTAGTAGAGGAGCAAAACAACAACTCTTCCTCTATATTGAGGATGAACTATGTTCGGATTTCCGAGCTCAAAGAGCCGGATACCTGTCCGCGGAACGACGTGCCCCGTCCTTCGAACCTAGAATCGGATGATGGGCCTGGAAAATCAGTTGATATCCCGGAGCCCGAACCATTAAGCTCGGAGATTTCTCAAACTCCGGATCCCAGATTGGGTGAGGGTTCGGATTTAAAGCCACCCACCCACCCAGATATACGCAATCTCATGTACATACGACAACAGTCTCAGGAAACAGTCCATCACTTTTGGGTCAGATTCCTCCTTGTCAAAGACAAGATTAAAGATTGCCGCGACGAAGACGCGATCTCAGCATTCTGCAATAATTGCACGGACGTAGGAATCCTCAACGCCATCAACCGCCGTCGCGTATTACACTTTGCTGACTTGGCAACCATCGTACAGAAGTACTGCGCAATGGAAAGCGCCTGGAGAACTCAGGCAACTCGCTGGGAACCACCGATTTCCCCTCAACCCCTCGTCCGGGCAAAAAGGATGCATCCTCGTGGGGCACCCGAACCAATAGTAAAGAAATCTAAGCCCATTACGGGGCGCAGAACCGTTCTGGAGGGATGGCTCGATATGCCATGCAAAATACACACAACACCGGATACCATACCAACCCACAGCCTTAGAGCATGTTGGATACTCCGGCAAGTGGCCAAGAGCGGCGAGGATATCCTCACCAAAAATACCCCAGAGCAACACCACCCGGAAGACGACGACCTCAGCATATTGACGGTCTTTGAGACTTTTGCTTCAAACAATCGGTGCAAAAGGGCCCTCCGCGACCTCGCCGAAGTCTGCCAAGTCACGACAACAAACCCTTGGAACGACACGGCCATAACTTTCAATGGCAGTGACGAACCAAAATTCCGGACAGTCCGGGCACCGGCCGCCTTGGTCCTCAATCCAATTGTGGACGGTTTTCGGCTCACCAAAGTGCTCATGGACGGCGGCAGCAGACTAAACCTCATCTACGAGGATACACTCAACAAAATGAAAATAGACAGGAGCCGCATCGAGCAAAGCAGCACGACCTTTCGAGGAATCATTCCCAGTCGGGAGACGCGATGTGCGGGAAAAATCACACTTGACGTGGTATTCGGCACGCCAGAGAATTATCGATCCGAAGAGATAACCTTCCAAGTGGCCCCTTTCAACAGCGGATATCATGCCCTATTGGGCGAGATGCATTTACACGCTTCCAAGCTATACCTCATTATGGGTACATGAAGCTCAAGATGCCTGGGCCCAATGGTATAATCACTCTTGCCAGTGATCCGGACATAGCACTCCGCGCCAAAAACAAAACTGCATCCCTGGCCCTCGAGGCACTGTCTGAAGCCCTCGCGGCCGAAGAGCTAACTGTGCTGCGCTCCACTGTGGATAGGGATGACGTAATCCTGGACAAGCGACCCAAATCCACCTCCTTTAAACCAGCAGATGAAATAGTCAAATTTCAAGTCCACCCGACAGACCCCAAGAAGACAACATCCATCGGGGCACAACTTGACCCAACCGCTGACGCCGCGCTACGAGAGTTCCTGCGCGAGAACTGGGACATATTCGCTTGGCACCCTTCTGATATGCCAGGAATCCCACGCAGGTTGGCCGAACACAACCTCAACATACCGAAGGGATATAAACCGGTCAAGCAAACACTACGGCGCTTTTCCGAACCCAAACGACAAGCCATGGGGGAGGAGCTAGCCAAGTTAATTGAGGCCGGATTCATCAAAGAAATAAAACATCCGGACTGGCTAGCAAACCTGGTGATGGTGCCAAAGAAGGATAAATCCTGGCGCCTATGCATCGATTTTAAAGACCTCAACAAGGCCTGTCCTAAGGATCCCTTCCCCCTTCTTCGGATCGATCAGATTATTGATGCTACCGCAGGACACGACTCACTGTGTTTCCTCAACGCATACTCCGGATACCATCAAATCAAAATGAAGGAGTCCGACCAAGCCGCAACGACATTCATTACCCCATATGGGCCATTCTGCTTCAACACTATACCCTTCGGGCCCAAAAACGCCGGGGCCACCTACCAACGCATGATTCAAACATGCCTGGAGAAACAGATCGACAAGACAGTTGAAGCATATGTGGATGACATTGTCATCAAAACTAGGCACGTCGAGTCATTGATAGACGATCTGTGTCTCACATTCGACAACCTCCGTACATATGAAATCAAGCTTAATCTGGAAAAGTGCGTTTTCGGCGTTCCCGCTGGAAAACTGTTGGGCTTCATCGTTTCCAATAGAGGAATTGAAGCAAACCCAGCCAAAATCCGAGCGTTGTCACAATTGGCTGTGCCAACAGACCTTAAACAGGTCCAAAAACTAGCCGGATGTGTGGCAGCTTTAAGCCGCTTTATCTCCAGACTAGGAGAAAAAGCACTGCCACTCTATCGCCTTCCCCGACGCACCGACCACTTCGAGTGGACGGATGCGCAACGGCCAGACTAGAAGAAATAAAGGTTCTTTTAGCGAGCAACCCAATCCTGGCTGCACCGAATGTCGGCGAACCCATGCTATTATACATATCGGCAACGCACCAAGTGGTGAGCGCGGTGCTCGTCGTCGAGCGAGAGGAGGACGGACACAAATTCCCGCTTCAGAAGTTGGTATACTACGTAGCCACTGTCCTCACACCATGCAAATCCCGGTACCCTCATTACCAAAATATAGCATACGCGGTCTTCATGGCATCTCGGAAGCTACGACACTATTTCCAAGAGTGCTCGATCACGGTGGCTTCCGAAGTAGCACTGAATGACATAATAAACAACCGCGATGCCACCGACAGGATTGCTAAGTGGGCCATTGAGCTCCTTCCATTCGACATAACATACAAACCCCGTCGGGCCATTAAATCTCAAGTACTGGCCGACTTCGTCGCCGAATGGACAGAAGCCGAACTCCCTAAAGAGTACGGCACATATTCCAACTGGGTCATGCACTTCGATGGCTCCAAAATGCTGGCGGGCTTAGGAGCGGCCGTTGTCTTAACATCCCCCACTGGAGACACAGTTCAGTACGTACTCCAAATATTATATAGAGACTCCAACAACGCGGCCGAATACGAGGCCTTACTGCATGGTCTTCGGATGGCCGTCTCCATGGGCATACAACGCCTGGATGTGCGCGGGGATTCAAACCTCGCAATATCCCAAATAAATGGAGACTTCGACGCCAAAGATCCGAAGATGGCGGCCTATCGTAACGCCGTTCTCAAAATGTCAGCCCGATCCGAGGGGCTCGAGTTTCATCATGTGGCTCGAGAAAGTAATCAAGCGGCGGATGTCCTTGCTCGCATTGGCGCCAAGCGCGACCCCGTCCCGCCTAACATATTTCTGGAAAGGCTCTTCAAGCCATCCGTGGTGTGGCATGGGGAGAGCGGCAACACCACTACAGACCCGATTATACCCCCAGATTCCGAACACAATACCGATATCATCGGGGGCTCAGCCACCGAAATAACACCATCGGCCCATCTTATCATGGCAGTCATTGCCCCATGGACCGAACCCTTCTTGGCCTACCTTAATAGGCGAGAGCTCCCCGAGGATCAGAATGAGGCTCGCTGCATTGTCCGGCGCTCGAAAGCCTACAAGGTCCACGACGGAGAGCTCTACAAGAAAAGCGCTACCAGAGTACTTCAAAGATGTATTCCGAAGAAGAGGGACGGCGGCTCTTGGCGGAAATTCATGCCGGTCTCGGTGGTCACCACGCCGTGGCTCGGGCCCTTGTAAGCAAGGCCTTCCGTACAGGTTTCTATTGGCCGACGGCCCGAGCAGACGCACAGGACCTTGTCCAACATTGCGTCGGATGCCAGCTTTTTGCCAACCAAAGCCATATGCCACCCACCGCTCTACAAACAATCCCCATCACTTGGCCTTTTGCGGTCTGGGGGCTTGATATGGTCGGACCCCTTAAAGGAGGAAGCCATAAGAAAAAATATCTACTGGTCATGGTAGATAAGTTCACTAAGTGGATAGAGGCCAAACCAGTTAAAACGGCCGAAGCCGGACCAGTGATAGACTTCATATCCGGTGTCGTGCACCGTTATGGTGTCCCACACAGCATCATCACCGATAACGGCTCCAATTTCACAACCGATGAGGTGAAAACCTGGTGTGCTAATCTGGGCATTAAGCTCGATTATGCCTCCGTCTATCACCCGCAAACAAACGGTCAAGTCGAACGAGCCAATGGTCTTATTATGAGCGGCATCAAGCCTAGACTAGTGCGGTCTTTGAAAGAATCAGACAAGCACTGGGTTGAGGAGCTCGACTCCGTACTCTGGGGGCTGCGGACCACGCCCAATCGCACTACCGGATATACACCCTTCTTCATGGTGTACGGCGCAGAGGCTGTGTTTCCCCGCGACATTATTCATGACTCACCTCGAGTGCGCATGTACGAAGACAGAGAGAGGCCGAGCTTGATCGACAGGACAACTTAGATGCCCTGGAGGAGGAGCGCAACGTCGCAAAAGCCCGTTCCGCATTTTATCAACAGCAGGCTCGCAGATATCAAAGTAGAGAAGTGCGGGCCAAGACTTATAATGTTGGCGAACTCGTTCTACGCTTGCTAGAGAAGAAAAAGGACAAACTCAAGCCCAAGTGCGAGGGTCCCTTCATCATTGACGAAGTTCTCACCGGAGGAGCGTACCGCCTGCGTGATGCATCAGATAACCGCTTAGAGCCGAACCCATGGAACGCGGCCAGACTCTGAAGATTCTACGCCTAGAGCCGAACTCTTTGTTCGTCTTCTTCCCCCTTTTTTGTTTCAATTACCTTTTCCTCTCTTTTCGCTTTTTTAGCTTTAAAGCTCTCGTGCGGCTAAACCGCGCACGTACGACGTACACATTCTTAAATATGTACGCCCACAATACCTGGGGGCTTCTTGTACATAAGCTTATTATTATTTTCCGGGCATCAAGCTCACCACATATGTGTTTTTTCCTCATATGTACCTTTTCTTCGCCATTATATGCATCGTTATGACTTAAGTTTTGGCCAAGCTGGGTTGCCTGGCTCCTGTGCTTATGCCCTACGTTCCCGTTTGTTCGGCTAGGGCATAAAGGGAGCACCTCTGCGATTGTTACTGCCGGGTCATCTGGATGTGTACCTCAGACTGGGTGAAGCCGAAAGCTAGCGTTCTTAAGGGAATATTCGGTCGGCGGACTAAAGATGTTTTGACACTCGTTACACTATGAACCCCCAGATGTTACGTATACTGTGATTTTTCAATCACAGTTCGGACGTGCATATTAACGCATGTTCACCCAGGGAAAAGAACCCTTAACGAAACTATTCTGTCTGGAAGATGTTTCTTACAATTACAATGTAATATAACATAGCTAGCCGGATACAACTTGTCGTTTAAGCAACTATGACCCCTACACCTGATTTCCACACATACCCCGGTCTATCTTGCCGCTCAGGTATTCGGAAACACTCCATACCTTCGGGTACAGAGGTCGAAGCGAAAAGGTCTGCCATGACGATCGTTTTACAATCCGACTAGGGACAATTATGTCAAGGAAAGTACATAGTCACTGGGACTCAAAAATTTCCTCCTCTATGCCATCTAACAGGCTGTCTAACTTACAATCCTGTTGTGAATATTTTGTGGCTACTATTACCTGGTCATATATGCTACCTCTTGAGCACTGCGTTGGTTTTCCCTTGAAGAGGAAAGGGTGATGCAGTAAAGTAGCGTAAGTATTTCCCTCAGTTTTTGAGAACCAAGGTATCAATCCAGTAGGAGGCCACACTCAAGTCCCTCGCACCTACACAAACAAATAAAAACCTCGCAACCAACGCAATAAAGGGGTTGTCAATCCCTTCACGGTCACTTACGAAAGTGAGATCTGATAGATATGATAGGATAATATTTTTGGTATTTTTATAATAAAGATGCAAAGTAAAATAAAAGGCAATAAAAATAGCTAAGTGTTGGAAGATTAATATGATGGAAAATAGACCCGGGGGCCATAGGTTTCACTAGTGGCTTCTCTCGAGAGCATAAGTATTACGGTGGGTGAACAAATTACTGTTTAGCAATTGATAGAATTGAGCATAGTTATGAGAATATCTAGGTATGATCATGTATATAGGCATCACGTCCGTGACAAGTAGACCGACTCCTGCCTGCATCTACTACTATTACTCCACACATCGACCGCTATCCAGCATGCATCTAGAGTATTAAGTTCAAAGAACAGAGTAATGCTTTAAGTAAGATGACATGATGTAGAGGGATAAACTCATGCAATATGATATAAACCCCATCTTGTTATCCTCGATGGCAACAATACAGTACGTGCCTTGCTGCCCCTGCTGTCACTGGGAAAGGACACAGCAAGATTGAACCCAAAGCTAAGCACTTCTCCCATTGCAAGAAAGATCAATCTAGTAGGCCAAACCAAACTGATAATTCGAAGAGACTTGCAAAGATAACCAATCATACATAAAAGAATTCAGAGAAGATTCAAATATTATTCATAGATAAACTTGATCATAAACCCACAATTCATCAGTCTCAACAAACACACCACAAAAGAAGATCACATCGAATAGATCTCCACGAGAATCGTGGAGAACTTTGTATTGAGATCCAAAGAGAGACAAGAAGCCATCTAGCTAATAACTATGGACCCGAAGGTCTGAGGTAAACTACTCACACATCATCGGAGAGGCTATGGTGTTGACGTAGAAGCCCTCCGTGATCAATGCCCCCTCCGGCAGGACGCCGGAAAAGGCCCCAAGATGGGATCTCACGGGTACGGAAGGTTGCGGCGGTGGAATTAGGTTTTCGTGGATGCCTCTGTTGGTTTGGGGGTACGTAGGTATATATAGGAGGAAGAAGTACGTCGGTGGAGCAACATGGGCCCCATGAGGGTGGAGGGCACGCCAAGGGGGGTAGGCGCGCCCCCTGCCTCGTGCTCTCCTAGTTGCTTTCTTGTCGTGGACTCCAAGTCGTTTGGATCACGTTTGTTCCAAAAATCACGTTCCCGAAGGTTTCATTCCGTTTGGACTCCGTTTGATATTCTTTTTCTGCGAAACTCTGAAATAGGCAAAAAACAACAATTTGGGCTGGGCCTCCAGTTAATAGGTTAGTCCCAAAAATAATATAAAAGTGTATAATAAAGCCATTTAAACATACAAAACAGAATATAATATAGCATGGAACAATAAAAAATTATAGATACGTTGGAGACGTATCAAGCACCCTCAAGCTTAATTCCTGCTCGTCCTCGAGTAGGTAAATGATAAAAACAGAATTTTTGATGTGGAATGCTACTTAGCATAATTTCAAATGTAATTCTTCTTATTGTGCCACGAATGTTCATATTTGATATGATTCAAGATAAAAGTTTGATGTTGACATAAAAACAATAATACTTCAAGCATGCTAACCAAGCAATTACGTCTTATCAAAATAACATAGCCAAAGCAAGTTATCCCTACAAAATCATATAGTCTGGCTATGCTCCATCTTCCCCACACAAAATATTCATGTCATGTACAACCACGGTTTTAGCCAAGCAATTGGTTCATACTTTTTAACGCGCTTCAGCCTTTTCAACTTTTACGCAATACATGAGCGCAAGCCATGGATATAGCACTAGGGTGGAATAAGGTATAATGATAGGGGTTATGTGGGAAGACAAAAAAGGAGAAAGTCTCACATCAACGAGGCTAATCAACGGGCTATGGAGATGCCCATCAATTGATGTCAATGCAAGGAGTAGGAATTGCCATGCAACGGATGCACTTAGAGCTATAAGTGTATGAAAGCTCAAACAAAAGAAACTAAGTGGGTGTGCATCCAACTTGCTTGCTCACGAAGACCTCGGGCATTTGAGGAAGCCCATCATTGGAATATACAAGCCAAGTTCTATAATGAAATTTCCCACTAGTATATGAAAGTGAAAAAATGAGAGATTCTCTATCATGAAGATCACGGTGCTACCTTGAAGCACAAGTGTGGTAAAAGGATAGTAACATTGTCCCTTCTCTCTTTTTCTCTCATTTTTTTATTTGGGCCTTTTCTCTTTTTTTATGGCCTCTTTTTTTTAGTCTGGAGTCTCATCCCGACTTGTGGGGAATCATAGTCTCCATCACCCTTTCCTCACTTGGGACAATGCTCTAAAAGTGATGATCATCACACTTTTATTTACTTACAACTCAACAATTACAACTCAATACTTAGAACAAAATATGACTCTATGTGGATGCCTCCAGCGGTGTACCGGGATATGCAATGAATCAAGAGCGACATGTATGAAAGAATTATGAACGGTGGCTTTGCCACAAATACAATGTCAACTACATGATCATGCAAAGCAATATGACAATGATGGAGCGTGTCATGATAAACGAAACGGTGGAAAGTTGCATGGCAATATATCTCGGAATGGCTATGGAAATGCCATAATAGGTAGGTATGGTGGCTATTTTGAGGAAGGTATAAGGAGGTTTATGTGTGATAGAGCGTATCATATCACGGGGTTTGGATGCAGTGGCGAAGTTTGCACCAACTCTCAAGGTGAGAAAGGGCAATGCACGGTACCGAAGAGGCTAGAAAATTGCGGAAAGGTAAGTGTGCGTATAATCCATGGACTCACATTAGTCATAAAGAACTCATATACTTATTGCAAAAATTTATTAGCCCTCGAAGCAAAGTACTACTACGCATGCTCCTAGGGGAAGGGTTGGTAGGAGTTAACCATCGCGCGATCCCGACCGCCACACAAAGGATGACAATCAATAAATACCTCATGCTCCGACTTCGTTACATAACGGTTCACCATACGTGCATGCTACGGGAATCACAAACTCCAACACAAGTATTTCCCAATTTCCCAATTACTCAACTAGCACAACTATGATATTACCACCTTTATATCTCAAAACAATTATCAAGCATCAAATTTCTCATGATATTATAATTAAAGCAAATTGCCATGCTGTTTTAAGACTCTCAAAATAATATAAGTGAAGCATGAGAGAACAATAGTTTCTATAAAACAAATCCACCACCGTGCTCTAAAAGATATAAGTGAAGCACTAGAGCAAAACTATATAGCTCAAAAAATATAAGTGAAGCACATAGAGTATTATAATATATTCCAATTTATGTGTGTCTCTCTCAAAAGGTCTGTACAGCAAGGATGATTGTGGTAAACTAAAAAGAAAAGGCTCAAATAATACAAGACGCTCCAAGCAAAACACATATCATGTGGTGAATAAAAATATAGCTCCAAGTAAAGTTACCGATGGAAGTAGACGAAAGAGGGGATGCCTTCTGGGGCATCCCCAAGCTTTGGCTTTTTGGTGTCCTTAGATTATCTTGGGGTGCCAGGGGCATCCCCAAGCTTAGGCTCTTGCCACTCCTTGTTACATAATCCATCAAATCTTTTACCCAAAACTTGAAAACTTCACAACACAAAACTTAGCAGAAAATCTCGTGAGCTCCGTTAGTGAAAGAAAACAAAACACCACTTCAAGGTACTGTAATGAACTCATTATTTTTTTATATTGGTGTTAAACCTACTGTATTCCAACTTCTCTATGGTTTATAAACTATTTTACTAGCCATATATTCATCAAAATAAGCAAACAACACACGAAAAACAGAATCTGTCAAAAACAGAACAGTCAGTAGTAATCTGTAACTAACGCAAACTTCTGGAACTCCAAAATATCTACCAAAATAGGAATACCTATACCATTTTTTTATTGATCTGCTAAAATTGGAATCAATATTTTATCACATTCTGGTGAATTTTAACAATTGTTTTCGTGAACAGAAAGTTTCTGGAATTTTCAGCAAGATCAAATAACTATCATCCAAGAAGTTCCTATAGGTTAAACTTGGCACAAACACTAATTAAGACATAAAAACAAATCTAACCAGAGGCTAGATCAAATATTTATTCCTAAACAGAAGCAAAAAGCAAAAAACTAAAATAAAATTGGGTTGCCTCCCAACAAACGCTATCGTCTAACGCCCCTAGCTAGGCATAAAAGCAAGGATAGATCTAGGTATTGCCATCTTTGGTAGGCAATCCATAAGTGGCTCTCATAATAGATTCATATGGTAGTTTAATTTTCTTTCTAGGAAAGTGTTCCATGCCTTTCTTTAACGGAAATTGGAATCTAATATTTCCCTCCTTCATATCAATAATTGCACCAATCGTTCTAAGGAAAGGTCTACCAAGAATAATAGGACATGAAGGATTGCAATCTATGTCAAGAACAATAAAATCTACGGGCACATAGTTCCTATTTGCAACAATAAGAACATCATTAATTCTTCCCATAGGTTTCTTAATGGTGGAATCCGCAAGGTGCAAGTTCAACGAACAATCATCAAATTCACGGAAACCTAGCAAATCACACAAAGTTTTTGGAATTGTGGAAACACTAGCACCCAAATCACACAAAGCATAGCATTCATGATCTTTAATTTTAATTTTAATAGTAGGTTCCCACTCATCATAAAGTTTTCTAGGGATAGAAACTTCCAACTCAAGTTTTTCTTCATAAGATTGCATTAAAGCATCAACGATATGTTTGGTAAAAGCTTTATGTTGACTATAAGCATGTGGAGAATTTAGCATGGATTGCAAAAAGGAAATACAATCTATCAAAGAGCAATTATCATAATTAAATTCTTTGAAATCAATAGTTGGTTCATTAATATCTAGAGTTTCGATCTCTTCAATCTCACTTTTACCAATTTTTGCATCAAGATCTAAAAACTCCGAATTTTTGGAACGCCTTCTAGGTAAATGTGGATCATATTCAGTCCCATCATTATCAAGATTCATATTGCAAAACAAAGATTTAATAGGGGACACATCAATAACTTTTAGATCTTCATCTTTATTTTCATAGAAACTAGAAGAACACGCTTTCACAAAGCAATCTTTCTTAGCACGCATCCTAGCGGTTCTTTCTTTGCACTCATCAATGGAAATTCTCATGGCTTTGAGAGACTCATTGATATCATGCTTAGGTGGGATAGATCTAAGTTTCAAGGAATCAACATCAAGAGAAATTCTATCAACGTTCCTAGCCAATTCATCAATCTTAGGCAACTTTTCTTCAAGCAAAGCATTGAAATTCTTTTGTGAATTCATAAATTCTTTAACACTAGTCTCAAATTCAGAGGGCATCTTATTAAAATTTCCATAAGAATTGTTGTAGGAATTACCATAATTATTAGAGGGATTACTAGGATACGGCCTAGGATTGAAGTTTCCTCTATACGTGTTGTTACCAAAATTATTCCTACCAACAAAATTCACATCCATAGATTCATTATTATTCTCAATCAAAGTGGACAAAGGCATATCATTAGGATCAGAAGAAACACTTTTAGTAGAAAATAATTTCATAAGTTCATCCATCTTTCCACTCAAAACATTAATTTCTTCTATCGCATGCACTTTTTTATTAGTAGATCTTTCGGTGTGCCATTGAGAATAATTAACCATAATATTATCTAGGAGTTTAGTAGCTTCTCCTAAAGTGATTTCCATAAAAGTGCCTCCCGCGGCCGAATCTAAAAGATTTCTAGAAGCAAAATTCAATCCGGCATAAATTTTTTGTATAATCATCCACAAATTCAAACCATCTGTAGGGCAATTACGTATCATTAATTTCATCCTCTCCCAAGATTGTGCAACATGTTCATGATCAAGTTGCTTAAAATTCATAATATCGTTTCTAAGAGAGATGATCTTAGCAGGAGGAAAATACTTAGAGATAAAAGCATCTTTGCACTTATTCCAAGAATCAATACTATTTTTAGGCAAAGACGAAAACCAAGCTTTAGCATGATCTCTAAGCGAAAAAGGAAATAGCTTCAATTTAACAATATCATTGTCCACATCTTTCTTGTTTTGCATATCACACAAATCAACGAAGCTATTTAGATGGGTAGTGGCATCTTCACTAGGAAGGCCGGCGAATTGATCTTTCATGACAAGATTCAACAAAGCAGCATTAATTTCACAAGATTCAGTATCGGTAAGAGGAGCAATCAGAGTGCTAAGAAAATCATTGTTGTTGGTATTGGTAAAGTCACACAATTTAGTATTATCTTGAGCCATCGTGACAAGCAAGCAATCCAACACACGAGCAAACAAGAGGCGAGAAAAGAAAAAGAGGCAAAAGGAAAAGAGAGGGCGAATAAAACGGCAAGGGTGAAGTGGGGGAGAGGAAAACGAGAGGCAAATGGCAAATAATGTAATGCGAGGGATAAGAGTTTGTGATGGGTACTTGGTATGTTGACTTTTGCGTAGACTCCCCGGCAACGGCGCCAGAAATCCTTCTTGCTACCTCTTGAGCACTGCGTTGGTTTTCCCTTGAAGAGGAAAGGGTGATGCAGTAAAGTAGCGTAAGTATTTCCCTCAGTTTTTGAGAACCAAGGTATCAATCCAGTAGGAGGCCACACTCAAGTCCCTCGCAACTACACAAACAAATAAAAACCTCGCAACCAATGCAATAAAGGGGTTGTCAATCCCTTCACGGTCACTTACGAAAGTGAGATCTGATAGATATGATAAGATAATATTTTTGGTATTTTTATAATAAAGATGCAAAGTAAAATAAAAGGCAATAAAAATAGCTAAGTGTTGGAAGATTAATATGATGGAAAATAGACCCGGGGCCACAGGTTTCACTAGTGGCTTCTCTCGAGAGCATAAATATCATGGTGGGTGAACAAATTACTGTTGAGAAATTGATAGAATTGAGCATAGTTATGAGAATATCTAGGTATGATCATGTATATAGGCATCACGTCCGTGACAAGTAGACCGACTCCTGCCTGCATCTACTACTATTACTCCACACATCGACCGCTATCCAGCATGCATCTAGAGTATTAAGTTCAAAAGAACAGAGTAATGCTTTAAGTAAGATGACATGATGTAGAGGGATAAACTCATGCAATATGATATAAACCCCATCTTGTTATCCTCGATGGCAACAATACAATACGTGCCTTGCTGCCCCTGCTGTCACTGGGAAAGGACACAACAAGATTGAACCCAAAGCTAAGCACTTCTCCCATTGCAAGAAATATCAATCTAGTAGGCCAAACCAAACTGATAATTTGAAGAGACTTGCAAAGATAACCAATCATACATAAAAGAATTCAGAGAAGATTCAAATATTGTTCATAGATAAACTTGATCATAAACCCACAATTCATCGGTCTCAACAAACACACCGTGCAAGAAGATTACATCAAATAGATCTCACGAGAATCGTGGAGAACTTTGTATTGAGATCCAAAGAGAGAGAAGAAGCCATGTAGCTAATAACTATGGACTCGAAGGTCTGAGGTAAACTACTCACACATCATCGGAGAGGCTATGGTGTTGATGTAGAAGCCCTCCATGATCAATGCCCCCTCCGGCAGGACACCGGAAAAGGCCCCAAGATGGGATCTCACGGGTACAGAAGGTTGCGACGGTGGAATTAGGTTTTCGTGGATGCCTCTGTTGGTTTGGGGGTACGTAGGTATATATAGGAGGAAGAAGTACGTCGGTGGAGCAACATGGTCCCCGCGAGGGTGGAGGGCGCGCCCAGGGGGGTAGGCGCGCCCCCTGCCTCGTGCTCTCCTCGTTGCTTTCTTGTCGTGGACTCCAAGTCGTCTGGATCACGTTTGTTCCAAAAATCACGTTCCCGAAGGTTTCATTCCGTTTGGACTCCGTTTGATATTCTTTTTCTGCGAAACTCTGAAATAGGCAAAAAACAGCAATTTGGGCTGGGCCTCCGGTTAATAGGTTAGTCCCAAATATAATATAAAAGTGTATAATAAAGCCCATTAAACATCCAAAACAGAATATAATATAGCATGGAACAATCAAAAATTATAGATACGTTGGAGACGTATCAATATACCAAACTAACGGGAATTTCTTTTCCGTCCGACCCTAGAGGTCCAACCCGGGCCATATGATTTGGATCAAGCTTGGTGTACCGTGTCTTCACCATGGCCCAGGCCTCTCGCGCACCTTCTCGGCAGGCTGATATCTACCATAATCGAATACGCCGCCGGGCTCCTTTGAATAGCTCCAGGAGTTCCGCCATACTTCCTGGAGGGGAGGCGGATAGCCATAAAGCCTTGGCAACACTCCGCATTGCTTGCCAAACTCACTCGTGCCTTTGGGAAAGCTCTTGTAGCAGGTCGCCTTGAGATCCGGACATTTCCTCTTCGGGACGACCAGTCAGCATACCTGCAGACATAAATCTGTCAGTTCCTGCCCTCGCCGAATTATAGGGAGACAAGTTCGAAAAGCATACTGAATATGCCGCCTCGTAGCCTCTTATTCTCCTTCATGGAGTCGGCTAGCTGGGCTCGCACATCTTTTAGTTCTTTGCCCAACAGAGTGTTGGAATCCTGCAGCTTATTCTTCTCATCCCTGATCCGTGTCAGCACGATCGCCCGCGGCCAGTTGCCTTTTGGCCTCTTGCGCGACTTGCAGGGCCTCCTTCAGTTGATCTGACGATCCTGCCATGGGGAGTACAACAAGTTTTAATATTATTGGTATATGATTATATTTTCTCGATAGAGGGGAACATTACCAGGCGATGCCTTCTTGGATTCCTCCAGTCCGGCGGTAGCAGCAGCTAGCTGGGTCCGACACTTTTCCAGCTCTTGAGACAACAGGTTGTTCTTCTCTGTGAGCACCTGGTTATGCAATGATCCTTAAATTAGCTGTATCAACTGCTTCAAGTCTCGGGGGCTAATGGTATTTAATTATCAGATTTGTACAAATGTGTACTTACCCGCATATCTTTCAAATGCTGGTCAGCGGCTCTGATAAGCCCGTCTCGAGTAGCTCGGATATATGCATCAGCCGAGCTGAAGGCGTTGAATGCCTCTTTTGTAAAGCTGGGGTCGCGAAGAGCGGCCCGCCGGCGCCGATGATTCATGGCACTTTCCACTTCAGAGTTTGTGACGGATACATCATCTGACTCCTCTGTCGAAGGACAATCCGGCGTCACTCCCGTATCAGCCCTCGCATTTAAAGCAGGGTCGGGAACCTGACTTGTGGAGGCGCGGCCGGTAAGATTCCTGGACATAATCCGGTGAACGCTTTTCCTGATAAGACACAGCGGATAATGTCACAGTTTGATGTGACTGCCAGGGGGCATGATCAAAAACCATACCTCTTTGTTGAAGGCTCTGCCGTGTTGTCATTTGCTTTCCTCTTTGAAGATTTGCTTGGTGCGGGCGTTGCTCTCTTAGGAGATGCCTCTGGCGCACGTCGAGGCGTCAGGCGCCTCCCCTTTGGAGCACGAAATAGTGCAGTGGGTGAGGTGTAATGAGGAAGCTCTTTCGAAGGAGGTGACTCTTGATCACTTACATGCAAGGCTGGGAGGAGACCGGGATAGTCGGCAGTGATGGCCACTTCCGTGCCGTCATAGCTCGCCTGGTAGAACACTCCATCCTCAAGCTCCACAAATATGTCTGGATCCTCTTCGAATCCAGGGTCAAGGTCCCGGTTGTGATCCTCTGGCTGCGGGGCGGGGCTATGGATCCCCTCGGTAACCTTCCACCATTCCTGTTACAAATGGATGGGTTAATTAAAAGTGACTCAAGGAGAGGATTGAGTAAAGTGGTGGGATTAGAACTCACCCAGCTAGGAGGATTGTACATGGAAAATCCATCTCGACGTTTAATATGAGTGAACTCCTCTTTCTCCCCTTTGTACAGTTCGGCCAATATTTTGGCCAAAGCCGCGGGGGTGTCCGGACCCTTCCGACCGCAACGTGAGGCGTCATCTTCCCCATTATAGTGCCACATGGGAAGCCCTCTGTATTGGAGTGGTTGGACCCCCCGCACTATAGAAGTCACCATTACCTCGATTATTGATAATCCGGACTGGGCGAGCGTCTTTATCTTGCCCATCAATTGACGGACTTCCGCGCTATCTTCCTCCTCGAGGCTCCGAGGGTGCCAGCTGTGGCGTTTCTTCAACGGAGCGCTTGAAAATTCGGGAAGACCCATTCGGACTGGGTCAGGAAGGGCGACGTCCTCAATATAGAACCATTCGGAAGGCCACTCTTCGGATGCCTTCTTCGGCGTGCCGGACAGGTATCCGGTCTCGGCGATGCACCATACCTCGGCTCCACCCACTTCGAATATTGATCCCTCTTGGTTACGAGGGACGAGGCAGAATAGTTTCCTCCATAATTCAAAATGGGCCTCACAGCCCAGCAATAGCTCACAAAGAGCAACGTAACCCGCAATGTGTAGGATAGAGCCAGGAGTGAAATTGTGCAGTTGGAGGCCATAATACTCCAGAAGTCCTCGGAGGAACGGGTGTATTGGAAATTCGACGCCTCTTAGCAAGTAGGGAACAAAGCACACTCGTTCCCCCTGGATGGATTGGGGAAATTCTCCGCCTGAGCCCCGCCATTAAAGGAAGTCAATCCTGCTCGAACGGGGACTAGATCCACGGGGGGGGGGGGGGGAAGAAATCCCTATGTTTGCAGCTTCACTAGCTGACCGTGGGATACGAAACTGTAACGCCCCGAATCCGATGCGCCAGGTGTCTTCCAGTTATTCATCGTCATTTCTGTCATGGAATTGTCACGGCAGATGTCCTCAAGCTAGGACTTAGTCGTGGAGCCATCGCCGCTAGGAAGCTTGAAGGGGTTAACGGGACAAGGAACACGAGGGTTTATACTGGTTCGGCCCCTTACGGTGAAGGTAAAAGCCTACGTCCAGTTGAGGTGGTATTGATTAGGGTTTCGATGACCAGGGAGCTTAACTGCTATGCCTGGCTCTCGATGAGATCTTCTTCCCTCTAAACCGCTGCCGGGTCGTCCCTTTATATAGAGAGGTTGACGCCCAGCGGCTCTCAGAGTCCCGGCCGGCTCATTAAAGTGTCCGGCTCGGACTCTCAACTATTCTTGCCTTACACTACAAGTCTCGCCATACGGCGGTTTATCACTACGGGCCTTAAGCCATCTCCAGGTCTTAAGCCCATCTTTGGCCCACCGTCTTCAAGCTTGGCGCCGGGCTTCAAGTGATGACCCTTATGAGTAACCCGGCCCCTTCTGGCGGGTGACTCTAAGGTTTATATCCTCAACATTAGGCCCCAGATTGATTTGAGCCGGCTCATGTCAATCTTCAATTCTTTCGACAGAAAATCTCCGGCTTACAATTGTGTGAAGGCCATAACCCGGTCGTGACGTCATCCTCTAGACTCCGGGTAATCCGCCGTGAAGTCATCTTCCATTAAGTCCATTTTTTATTCCACCAGATCCGCAACGGATCTTATCTTTACTGCCATCCCGAAAATCGAGGCGCCTCTCGGGCGAGATAACCGCGCCGTGGCCTCCTCGTTTCTCGCGCCCACTTATGAGTCTGGCCTTATAAATAGCCCGACCCTCGGGTCTTTCCATTCTCCCCCTTCTGTCGTCCTCTTCCTCTCGCTGCTCCCGTGCTGCTCGAGCTCCGCCGCCGTCGCCGCCGCAACAGAGCTCCGCGTCCTCATCGACCTTGGCCGCTGCATCACCCTGAACCGTCCAGAGAAACGCGGCGAACTCTCGCAGCACATCTGCATCTGTAAGTTCCTTACTCCTCGTAAAATAGATCTACGTTAAGCTCCCGCTGTTCTTCCGCGTTCTTCGCTGTCGCCCACGAGTTCTTGGTAGTTTTCATTTTTACTGCCTCTTCTTGATCTTAAGGTAGTATAGAACCAACGCGGAGGCTGTTTAGCACTCATTTCAAATGCAAGTAGACCTCTTTTTACTGCATAAAGGCTCCGTTCGAGCCCAAGAACTTCCTTTGCGTCTGTTTTTAGGTCTAGAAACTTTCCTTTTAGCCGACCGTTTTGATCCAAATTATCTACTACAATGTGTGAAACCTGTTTTCACCACACTTAGTAAAAAACTGCACCCATTAAGTCATGGCGGTTTACATTTCCGGTTTAAAGAAACCACGCACTGTAGAACCTTCCGGCTCAAAGGAGGCCATGTGCCATAAAATTTTCCGGCTCAACTGTGACAAGGTCGTAGACAATCAAATTACTCTCAATACCTCCTGCGGCTTAGATAACCCGATGCTCTTGGATATATGTCATTAGGCCCCTCCATAAGCCGCCACTTGAAATATTGAACTGTAAATTTCCTCCGGCTTATAATTAAACCGGACATATTTCCCTTTTATCATAGGCTTCCGACTTTCACCATGCCTCCCAAAGCTCCCAAAGCACCCATCACTTGCAATTGGATGAGGTCCAACGTCACCGACGAGACCTTAGCGGACTTTGTGAAGTCGGGTTACCTGCCCAAGAAGGACGTCATGTCCTACCGTGCCCCTGACCCGTTAGAGGAGAGACCACAGCCAAAGGACGGGGAGGTAGTGATTTTTGCGGATCACATGAGCCGGGGCTTCGCACCGCCCGGCTCAAAGTTCTTCAGAGACGTGCTAAATTTCTTTGATCTGCGGCCACAAGACATAGGACCCAATTCCGTGTCAAACATATGCAACTTCCAAGTCTTCTGCGAAGTCTACCTTGGAGAGGAGCCCAGCTTGCTGCTCTTCAGAGAGCTTTTCTACCTGAACCGTCAGAACGAGTGCGCCAACGGGCCAAGCTTGGAACTTGGTGGCATCTCCATTCAGCGACGGAGAGACTGCCTTTTCCCTTACGCCGAGCCGCCAAGCCACCCAAAGGACTGGAACCAGACGTGGTTCTATTGCCAAGACACGTCGCCGGCTGACGAGAGTCCGCTGTCCGGCTTTCGCCCCTCGCGTCTGGAACCAACACACCCTCTGTCAGACAAGCTGACTCAAGCGGAGCGCCAACCTCTGCTCCCCACCATTAACAAGATCAAGGCTCTCCTAGGCAATGGTCTCAATGGAATTGATCTGGTCCGGGTCTGGATCTCGTGGCGGGTGATCCCCTTGAGCCGCCGCCCCGGCTTAATGTGTGAGTACACAGGCCGGAAAGATGACCCCCTGCGACACAGCCGCAACGATCTTCCTGAAGACATTGCCGAGGACATGACCAAGGCTCTCTTGAACGAGAGCTTGGCAGACTGCGGGAGGACCGGCTTAAGCCCCTTCTGCAAGACCAACCCGGCCCCAGCGGTAAGCCGCTGATCTGAACATCTTATCTTCTTCTGTAAATAGCCTTCATCTGAATCTTTTAAGAAATCATCATTGTATTTTTCAGGCTGATGATAAATTCTGGAAGGTCAAGTACGACCATGAGGCGGCCAAGAAGGCCAGGAAGGCTAAGAAATCCGCCAAGAGAGCCGCTCCCCACAAGAAGGGCAGTAGGCCTACTGCTTCAGAGCTGCTGCAACTAAGCGACAGCTCCGAGTCAGAGGTAATCCCTGAACCTGTAATCTCTTGTTGTATTTGTTGTTTATTTCTGTCCACCTTATCAATATTGTTCATCAACAGGATGACACCGGAGCAAGTAACCCGGTGGTTGAAGAGGTAATGTCACTTTCCTCCGACTCGGAGCCCTTGCCAAGGCTGAAAGTCCGAAGGGTAACCCGGAAAGTAAGATTTTCACATCCTTTAGCTTATCAAGATCCTCAATTTCTTTTGAAGCGACAGACTCATGAGAGCCGGCGGCACACCCGGACCAACAAGGACGCTGACCTCTCCTCCGGCTTACCTGATGCGTCGAGGAAACGCCGGACCGAGGTTATCTCCCTCTTGTACCCTTTTCATCCTTTGGCGGGTGTTATTCGTCAACCGCTCAATTCTTCTGATTCAAACTATCAGGAAACCTCACCCTCCTCTGGTGACTCGATGCAATCAAACTTGCCGGCCTTCAAGACCGTACCCGGGTAATGATGATCATCTCTTGTTATGCTTATCTTTACTTATACTTTGTACTTAACCTTTTTGTCTTTTCAGTGCCTAGGCAAAACTCAGCAAAAGGGCGAAGAAGAACAAGCCGGTCGAAGAGCCGAACTTGCCTGAGCCGGAGGCCGCAGCTCAAGAACCGCCAGTCGCCTCTGCTCCTGAAACCACTGCTCCAACCGACAAGCCAATTGCAGAGACTTCCGCTAACCCGGAGGCCTCCAGCTCGGCTCAGCCGGTCAATGACCCGGACGTGGTAATCACCCGGACGGAGTTTGTTGAGCCGGGGAGACCTACTGCGCTGGCCAAGTGCTCCGCCAAGGAGGAGTTGCTACAGCACCGCCGGGCGAATCTGGACCTCACCGACTACGCCAATCTGAACATCGGAGAGATCGTCTCCGGCTATGTCAGCCAAGTGCACAAGAGCCGGGATGTAGAGATCGGCATGGTGAACCAGATTCAGCAGAAGTCTGAGGTACCACTCTTCTTTCTTCTTGCTTACTGCATAGTTATCTTGTTATTCTTACCATACTCTAGCCCCCAAGTCTACGACTTATGATAGAATATGTTGTAGACTTAAATTCCGGCTTACTCGCTTGAACCGGCAATTTGTAAATAGAAACATTCGATATGCATTAGCCCCCAAGTGCCAAGTGTCTTTGCTTGGAAAGTGCTTGGGACTTTAAAATTGCATAATAACTGTTCATCCTATAACCCGGAAATTATGCAGGCTGCTTGCAAGAAGTTTGAAGCTGACATCTCCGATCTGAAGACCCGCCTGAGGACGCAAGAAACTGAGACCCAGAAGGCCAATGCCAAATTTGTGTCCAGTATTGCTGCGCAAGAAAAGCTGAAGACGGACTTTGACGCTGAACGGAAAGCTGGGGCCGAAGAGAAGGCTACTCTGGTGAACCGGGCCGAACAGGCGGAGAAGGCTCTGACAGAGAAGACCGCCGAACTCTCCGGCTTAAAATGCCAAGTGTCCCAGATGGTTGCCGCAATCTTCGGTAAGTCATTCCACCGGCTTTCGTCCAGTTATAATCTTTATGTCTCATAACCCATCATTGCCGGCGGCTTATCTTACTCTGTTACACAGGTCCCAGAAGCGCCAACCTCAACCAAAGTGTGGTGACCAAGTTGAAGTCCATGTACACCCTGGTGGAGCAACTCTACACTGGGTCACAGCGCGCCTTGGCCATGGTGGCCCTATCCAATGAGGTGCCGACTCACCTGACGGAAGTGCTTCGCCGGCTTGCCGTTCTTCCTCAACGTGTCCAGGAGCTGCGGCGGGCCTCTGCAAGAGCCGGAGCCATAGCCGCCCTGAGCCGGGCCAAGGCGTTCCTTCCAGAATTAGACCCGGCGGACATTGCCCTCGGCTATCCCAGTTTGAAGGAAGACGGCACACCCTTCGACCAAAGGGATTTTGCAGCCTGCGTGAAGATCGTGCACCCGGTGGCCACTCTCATTGGAAATGACACGGATCTGACCAAGTACCAGCCGGGTTACAATGCAGAAAATCAGAGGATCCCCACTCCGCGTTATGAAGCTATCAGCTTAGTTCCGCCGACTCGTAAGCACACCTTCGCCCCGGAGATTGACCCGTCCGGGTTAATTGACGAGGAAGCTCAATTTGAAGCTCTGAGCGGCATTGACTGGAAGTCGTCAACTTTCCAGGTCTTGGGAACAGCCGGAGGAGAGGAGAGGGATGATCCGGGAACTTCAACCCAGCAAGCATCGTAACTCTGCAGGCGGCTTATTAAACAATGCTTCACCCTTTTGGACTCGATGAGTCTTGTAATAGAGTAGGACCAACACTTTAACTTTGCCGTGCCATCGTGCACGCGTTGAATGCTGAATTCCATTGAAGTTGTCTCCTTTATACTTCTCCGGGTCATAATTGATCATTCATTTTCCTTAAGCTCAAATAGTTGCCCTTAACTATCCTGCATAGAAGGACAAATCACAAGTCTCTAGGCGGCTTACCGCACCGAGAATCGTAGTTTTAGACATATAACCCAGAATATGAATCAAAAAAGACTGGTCCTCAATTATGTCCTTGATATACCCGTAATAACACACCTACCGGCCTGCAAGCACACTTCCGGCTTATATAACCCGGGTAATAAGGTTGGTACCTCAATTCCGGTTTACCAGTCTTGATAACGCCGAATGTATTCGACTAGTACTGTAAATCAAAGTTAAGCCGGCAAAGTGAGACCCGGCATGCACACTTTGAAATAATCAGAAGAACTCGCTATAAATCAGAAGAACTTAGGGGCTTCCGGTTCGAATACGACCAGAGACCCAAAGGGGTTATGCTAGGATTCAAATGCGATCATATAGCCCCCAGTGGGTGTGGCGATGCCAATCAAGAGGGTACCGACAGCTATGTACTCTTTGGTTCGAATACGACCCATGTTTGAACAGGAAGCCCCCAAATGACCTTAAGAATTGTTTAACGACGCTGATTCGAATACGATCCACGTCGGTCCCAAAGGGGTTAAACTATGATTCAAATATGATCAAAGAAAACTCCCCAATGAGCTCGGCACTTTGCCAATCAAATGGGTACCGACAGCTATGTTCTCTTTGGTTCGAATACGACCTATGTTTGAACAGGAAGCCCCCAAGTGACTATATTGTGTATGGCTAGATTCGAATACGATCATAAGCCAGATCCTCCTTCAAGTTATCACATGATCTTTGTAAAGAAAACAACACATTTATCTTTGGAGGAGAAAAAAGGACAGAGGTCCTGCTTTATTGCTTATCATAATATATACATGGTTTAGAGAAATATGTACATTATGAGAGCCGGTGGCTCAAGTGTAATAAGGCCGAAGCTGAGCTATGTTCCACGGCCGACGGGCCTCTTCCTCCGACTTACGTGAATCTTTGTGCTCCCGAATGTCAATGAGGTAATATGACCCGTTGTGCAAATTCTTGCTGACCACAAAGGACCCTTCCCAAGGCGGGGATAGCTTGTGCGCATCTGTTTGATCTTGGATGAGCCAGAGCACCAGATCGCCTTCCTGGAAGACCCGGGATTTAACCCGGCGACTATGATAACGGCGCAGGTCCTGTTGGTAAATCGCTGAGCGAGCTGCTGCCACATCACGCTGTTCGTCCAACAAGTCAAGAGCATCTTGGTGCGCTTGTTCATTATCCACCTCAACATAAGCCGCCACTCGAGGCGAGTCACGACGGATGTCACTGGGGAGGACTGCTTCCGCTCCATAAACCATGAAGAAAGGCGTGAAACCTGTAGACCTGTTAGGAGTAGTGTTGATGCTCCACAACACGGAGGGTAACTCCTCCACCCAACAACCAGGCGTCCGTTGTAAAGGGACCAAAAGCCAGGGTTTGATGCCTTTTAGAATCTCCTGGTTAGCCCTCTCAGCTTGACCATTGGATTGAGGGTGAGCCACTGATGAAACATCAAGTCTAATATGCTCTCGTTGACAAAACTCCTCCATGGCACCTTTGGATAGATTGGTACCATTGTCAGTTATAATGCTGTGTGGAAAGCCAAAGCGAAAGATCACCTTTTTCATAAACTGAACTGCTGTGGCTGCATCACACTTGCTAACTGGCTCCGCTTCAACCCACTTGGTAAATTTGTCAACTGCCACCAAGAGGTGGGTCTTCTTATCCTTGGACCTTTTAAAAGGCCCAACCATATCAAGCCCCCAGACCGCAAAGGGCCAAGTAATCGGGATCATCCTCAGCTCCTGAGCCGGCACATGAGCCCGTCGCGAGAACCTTTGGCAACCATCACATTTACTGACCAAGTCCTCCGCATCAGCATGAGCCGTCAGCCAATAAAAACCATGACGAAAAGTCTTGGCCACAAGAGACTTTGAGCCGGCGTGATGGCCACAATCCCCTTCATGAATCTCACGCAAGATCTCTTGACCTTCCTCAGGGGAGACACAACGCTGGAACGCTCCCGTAACACCGCGGCGATGCAACTCACCATTGATAACAATCATTGACTTAGACCGCCGGGTTATTTGTCTGGCCAAAGTTTCATCCTCAGGCAAATCTCCCCGGGTCATGTAAGCCAGATAGGGCATTGTCCAGTCCGGTATGACGTGGAGAGCCGCCACCAGTCGTGCCTCCGGGTCAGGGACAGCCAAGTCTTCCTCTGTAGGCAACTTAACAGAAGGGTTATGCAGGACGTCCAGGAAAATATTAGGCGGCACCGGTTTTCGCTGAGAGCCCAGCCGGCTTAAAGCATCAGCCGCCTCGTTCTTCCTGCGATCGATGTGCTCTACTTGGTAACCCTGAAAGTGCCCAGCAATGGCATCAACTTCGCGGCGATAAGCCGCCATGAGAGGGTCCTTGGAGTCCCACTTTCCTGATACTTGTTGAGCCACCAAGTCTAAGTCGCCGAAGCACCTTACCCGGCTCAAGCTCATCTCCTTAGCCATCCGAAGACCGTGGAGCAAGGCCTCGTACTCAGCTGCATTGTTGGTACAAGGAAACATCAATTGTAGCACATAATGGAACTTGTCACCCTTAGGGGAAGCCAATACGACTCCAGCCCCCGAGCCCTCCAACTGCCTGGACCCATCGAAGTGAATAGTCCAATATGTGTTATCCGGCTTTTGTTCGGGCACTTGTAGCTCTGTCCAATCATTGATGAAATCCACCAAAGCCTGAGATTTAACAGCAGTGCGTGGCACATACTTCAGACCATGAGGTTCGAGCTCTATAGCCCACTTAGCCACTCTCCCTGTGGCCTCCCTGTTCTGAATGATATCTCCAAGGGGGGCAGAACTGACCACAGTGATGGGGTGACCCTGGAAATAATGCTTAAGCTTCCGGCTTGCCATGAACACACCATAAACAAGCTTCTGCCAATGCGGATACCGCTGCTTGGACTCAATGAGTACTTCACTGACATAATAAACCGGCCTCTGAACCGGATGCTCCTTACCCTCTTCCTTGCGCTCCACCACCACGGCCACACTGACGGCTCGGGTGTTAGCAGCCACATACAGCAATAAAGGCTCCTTGTCAACCGGAGCAGCAAGGACTGGGGGCTCGGCCAGCTGTCTCTTCAAATCCTCAAAAGCAGTATTAGCTGCATCATTCCAGACAAAGTCATCAGTTTTCTTCATCAACTGATATAATGGCATGGCCTTCTCCCCCAAACGGCTTATAAAACGGCTTAAAGCAGCGATACGACCCGCCAGGCGCTGGACGTCGTTTATACACGCTGGCTTAGCCGAGGGAGGTGATGGCCTTGATCTTCTCCGGGTTAGCTTCAATGCCTCTGTTAGAAACCAAGAAACCCAAGAGCTTGCCTGCAGGAACACCAAAAACACATTTGGCCGGGTTAAGCATCATCTTGTACCGGAGATTATCAAAGGTTTCCCTCAGATCATCTATCAAGGTTTCCTCCTTCCTGGATTTAACCACAATATCATCCACATAAGCATGAACATTGCGCCCAATCTGGTTATGAAGACAGTTCTGCACGCAACGCTGATAAGTCGCCTGTGCACTCTTGAGTCCAAAGGGCATAGACACATAGCAGAAGGCTCCAAAGGGAGTGATGAACGCCGTCTTCTCCTGGTCCTTAACTGCCATTTTAATATGATGATATCCAGAATAGGCATCCAAGAAACTTAGGCGCTCACAACCCGCCGTAGCATCAATGATTTGATCAATACGGGGAAGGGCGAAAGGATCAGTCGGACACGCCTTGTTCAAGTCCGTGTAGTCCACACACATCCGCCAGGTGCCGTTCTTCTTGAGTACGAGCACCGGGTTAGCTAACCACTCTGGGTGAAAGACTTCAACAATAAACCCGGCCGCCAAGAGCCGGGCCACCTCTTCACCAATAGCTTCCCGCCTCTCTTCATTAAACCGCCGAAGGAATTGCCTGACCGGCTTAAATTTCGGATCAACATTGAGAGTGTGCTCAGCGAGTTCACTAGGTACACCTGGCATGTCAGACGGCTTCCATGCAAAAATGTCCCTATTCTCACGGATGAACTCGATGAGCGCACTTTCCTATTTTGGATCCAGATTGGCACTGATGCTAAACTGCTGAGATGAATCTCCTGGAACGAAATCAACAAGTTTAGTCTCATCAGCCGACTTAAATTTCATTGCCGGCTCATGCTCCGTAGTCGGCTTTTTCAGAGAGGTCATATCTGTTGGGTCAACGTTGTCTTTGTAAAACTTCAACTCCTCTGTTGCGCAAACAGATTCTGCAAAAGCTGCATCGCCTTCCTCACACTCCAAGGCCACCTTCCGGCTGCCGTGAACCGTAATGGTCCCATTATGCCCCAGCATCTTGAGCTGTAAATACACGTAACACGGCCGTGCCATGAACTTGGCGTAAGCCGGCCGCCCAAATATGGCATGGTACGGACTTCTTATCTTGACCACCTCAAAGGTCAATTTTTCCACCCTGTAGTTGTGCTCATCTCCAAAGGCCACTTCCAACTCGATCTTGCCGACTGGATAAGCCGACTTACCAGGTACCACACCATGGAAAATAGTGTTTGACTGGCTGAAGTTCTTATCAATCAACCCCATACGACGGAACGTCTCATAATAGAGGATGTTGATGCTGCTGCCTCCATCCATGAGCACCTTAGCGAACTTATATCCTCCCACCTGAGGAGCCACCACCAAGGCCAAGTGACCCGGATTATCCACCCGGGGAGGGTGATCCTCCCTACTCCACACTATAGGCTGCTCAGACCACCGCAAGTAGCGTGGAATCACCGGCTCAACAACATTCACAACCCTCTTATGAAGCTTCTGATCTCGCTTACACAGACTGGTGGTAAACACATGATACTGTCCGCCGCTAAGCTGCTTTGGATTGGTCTGATAACCCCCTGCTGTTGTTGATGACCCTGGCCAGACTGCTGATTAAAGCCCCCTTGACCGTTCTGAGGATTAGAATTTGAGCCGCCGCCCGGGCCATGAAAACCGCCGGCGCCTGAGCCACCGCCCGGGCCATTGTTGCCGTTAAAGGCGTTGGAATTCTTAAAGGCCTTCATGATTGCACAATCCTTCCATAGATGAGTAGCTGGCTTCTCTCTAGAGCCATGCCTTGGACAAGGCTCATTCAACAGCTGCTCTAGCGTCGGGCCTGACCCGCCGGCTCGGGGAGGGGGCCTCCCCTTGCGTCGCTGGTTAGTACCCTGTGAGCTGGCGTTGGCTACGAACTCTAGGCTGCCGTCGGCCTTGCGCTTGCCACCTCCTTGGTTCCCCGGGTTATGCTGAGGACCCTTGCCATTGCCGTTCTTCTTTCCCTTCCCTGTCCTTTCATCATCTGAAGCGGGGTCCTTGGTACTATCAGAATCGGCGTACTTGACGAGAGCCACCATCAGTGTACCCATATCATTGCAGTCGCGCTTAAGCCGCCCGAGTTTCATCTTCAGGGGCACGAAACGACAATTCTGTTCCAACATTAAGACTGCAGAGCCGGCATCCATCTTATCAGATGAATGTATTATCTCCTTAACCCGGCGAACCCAATGTGTCGTAGACTCACCCTCCTGCTGCTTACAGTTTGTCAAATCCACAATTGACATAGACTGCCTACAGGTATCCTTGAAATTTTGGATGAACCGGGCTTTCAGCTCAGCCCAAGACCCGATGGAATTTGGTGGTAGCCCTTTCAACCAAGTGCGGGCAGTCCCATCTAACATCATGGTGAAGTACTTGGCCATTGCCGCTTCACTGACTTCCAGCAATTCCATGGCCATCTCGTAACTCTCGATCCAGGCTGCGGGTTGTAAGTCAGCCGTGTAATTAGGCACCTTCCTAGGGCCTTTCAAGTCCTTGGGTAGACGCTCATTGCGGAGAGCTGGCACTAAACAAGGGACACCTCCAGTCCTGGTAGGGATACCCACGTCGACGGAAGTCGTCGGATAAGCCGGGGGAGTCTGGTAAGCCGTCAACTGAGGCACCTGCTCCGCCTCTTGCCGCGCTCTGTCTTGGTCTGCTGCGTGAAAGGCTCCGTTATGAGCCGGGCCATGGCCAGGGGGGCGGGTCATGGCGTCGGACATTACTTGAGCCGGTCGCTGAGACCATGTGTCTGCTATAACTCGGGCTCCGGCCTGGACGAGGGGTCGAGTGGATCCTGTCCCGGCTGTAAGAGTACGCCTCTTGCTGCGCTAGTGCTGTCTGAAGGAGTTCCCTGACCCGGCGGGTTTCAATAGCCGTCGGAGAGTCGCCGTCAATTGGGAGGGCCGCCAGCCGTGCTGCTACAGCGACCATGTTCTCCAGCGGGTTAGCATAATGACCCAGTGGTATTGGCACGTACTGAGGCGGGGCAGGGTTCACCCGGGGGGGCCCCATCACTTGTGGCTGAACAGGGGTCCCAGACCCGGGCACTATGATTCCTGGCGGGTTACTAGACCCTGCACCTGGCGTGTTGAAGAGGTTTCGTGGATCGTAAACCGGAGGGAGTCGAGATTGGGCCTTTTGATGCCTCCTTCTCATGACCTCATTGGACGCGTTCTGATCCATGGTGAGCCGGAAGGACTGCGCCTGAATCAACTGAGTTTGGGCGTCGAGAGCCGCCCTCTCCGCAGCCATCCTGAGCCCTTCCGCCGCCAGATCCTCTTTGGCTTTCATGAGATCTAGCTTTAACTGCGCCACCTCTGCGTCATGCTGAGCTTGATCCGCCGGGTCAACCGCGGCGGTCAACAAGACTGTCATCTTGTCCGTGAGATCCATCAGCACCTGAGCCGGCGAGGGCACCGGGTTTCCTGCCCCAGCAGCAGGGTTCTGAACAGGCTGCGCACCGGCCATGAAGATTCCGACCCGGCTCGGCGGCTCAAACGGGTCCGGAATACTGTCGCCATCGGAACAACCCATGAGCCTACCATCTTGAAGCCGATACAACGAGTTCGACTCATCTGTGGATGATTCTCTGTCAGAGCCGGCGGCCGTCTCATCACTAGATCCAGATCCATCACAGAGCCCTCCATGGACACATCCCACGAAAGCATGCTTCAAGGCAGGCAGGGCCCGGGCGGGTCGTGCGCGCTGAGCCGTCTCGATGAGATCGGCGCAGAGATCCGGCTCAGGGCCCGGTTCACCAATCTTGCCAATGAAAACATGAATTCCGCCGAAGGGGACCCGCTATCCGTACTCAATTGAGCCGGCGTCGGGGCCCCAGCTTGCATCGTCGATGTAGAGCTTGCCGCGACGACTCTTGGTCATCCGGCCCACAACGTATCCCTTGAGCCCTTCGAAGCTGCCCTTCAAGAACTCAAATCCACCGTGCGCTGGCCCCACGGTGGGCGCCAACTGTCGTGGAATTGTCATGGCAAATGTCCTCAAGCTAGGACTTAGTCGTGGAGCCATGGCCGCTAGGAAGCTTGAAGGGGTTAACGGGACAAGGAACACGAGGGTTTATACTGGTTCGGCCCCTTACGGTGAAGGTAAAAGCCTACGTCCAGTTGAGGTGGTATTGATTAGAGTTTCGATGACCAGGGAGCTTAACTGCTATGCCTGGCTCTCGATGAGATCTTCTTCCCTCTAAACCGCTGCCGGGTCGTCCCTTTATATAGAGAGGTTGACACCCAACGACTCTCAGAGTCCCGGCCGGCTCATAAAAGTGTCCGGCTCGGACTCTCAACTATTCTTGCCTTACACTACAAGTCTCGCCATACGGCGGTTTATCACTACGGGCCTTAAGCCATCTCCGGGTCTTAAGCCCATCTTTGGTCCACCGTCGTCAAGCTTGGCGCCGGGCTTCAAGTGATGACCCTTATGAGTAACCCGGCCCCTTCTGGCGGGTGACTCTAAGGTTTATATCCTCAACAATTTCCATGTTATTTGCTTGCGTGTTGCATTTTGCCATGTCATCATCTGCATTTCATCTGCATGGTTTTCAAAACTTGCATCCGGTCCTTTTCCCCGTTGTCCGTTTCGCGATCCGACACGCTCCCACACGCGCCCGTCGCCCCTCCCAGACCTTGTTTCGTGAGTGGCATTTCAATGTTCTCGGAATGGGATGAAACTTGGCGTGTGGTCTTATTATAGTGTAGGTAGGCCACCTGCCAAATTTCATCGCATTCGGAGTCCGTGTGATAGCCCAACCCTTATCCGTAGCGGCACCGTTGCCGGTTTTTCGTCGGACGTTTCGGTCTTCGAAACCGTCGCCGGGCTCCTCTCTCTTCTCTCCCACAGCTTAAGGCCTCCTACACAGCCCAAGTCCAGCCCACTAAACCCCCCCTCCGACCGGAACCGTTCGATTGCGATCGGAGGGCTCCGAAACCCTCCTAACCCTAGCCTCTTCCATATATATACACCCCCATGCCAAATTTGGCAAACCCTACCCTTCCCCTACCTCCCAGCCGCAGCAAATCCCTCTCCTTCCTCGGATCCGGCGCCGCCACCCGCGCCCGCCACTTGTCGCCGCCAGATTCGCCGCCGCCACCACCAAAACCGCCGCCACGTCGCCCAGGCCAATCCCCCGCCTCCACGTCGCCACCTGCGCGCTGTCGGACCAACCGGAAGCCGCCACGCGGCCTCCCCACGTCCTCCCCGCGTCCTCTCGCCGCCGGCCCGCGG